>NC_136012.1:7387620-7462620 GCF_048128805.1 Centroberyx gerrardi
TGCTGCACCTTCGAGAGGCAGACGAAGATACTGTTGAGAAAGATGCCCTACTGCACCTTTTGAGAAGCACACAAAAGTCCTAGAGCAGAGAGATACCTCCTCTTAGGTAGACACTGGCAGATTTGAAAAACATTTTTTGTTGTGTAACAAGCAACACAAGCAATATGTCTCTGGAAGTTCATTCATTTTCTTTGACTTTGACTGTTGGCTGATTCGACAACGGTTCCCACAGTTGCTTCCTTCTTTGCCGGCAAAGAAAAGTTGGCCGCACTTGAAAGTTTTGGGCAAGGTTGCCTATTTGTGTGAATCAGCTAATTGTGTGCTGCAATGTAATGTTGTGATCTCTGCAGCACAGTTGATGATGCAGCTAGCAATCAGTTAGCTGAAATTGGTAGTAAAGCAGTGCTGTCACCATGGAGTTAATTCAGTGGTTTTCATAAACTTCCAATGAAAGTGTGCATTTAAAATTTGTGAAAATCCTCCAGATCTTCATAAGGTTACAACTGACAATGTCACCATAGCAACGGCAAAAAGGCAGGCATCAAACGCAAGGGCAGAGAGCTTGATGATTATATTTTCCCCACTTTTACTGTAATAAAAATATGACATACCATTTGCAAAATATGGAGAATGGTTTGATACTTTAGATAAAGTCAACATCAGCAGACTCTCTTACTGCCCATATCTGCTCAGGGTTATGTAGTGTTGTTGATAGAGCCTCAGCTTCACGAGATCCTTGGTTTGAGTCCTACTCTTATCAACTCTGCCATTGTTACATAAAGTGAATAAATTAGACACACTAAATCCATTTATTCTCTCAGACACAGCTGGAGAATGGGTTTTCCTTACATCAGTGCATATGGCATAATAGCTCAGACAATGTGCAGAGCGCTGTGCCCGGCCCGCCCGTGGCAGGTAAAACCTGTGCTGTTCAGGCCTTTTCCAAAACCAGTTTGCTGAAGGTGATTGAAAGCATACAGTTGCCACAGACCCTGAAATTGCGGCTTTGACAGTTTTAAGGGAACTTAAGGAAGGAAACGGTTCTCATAACATTTCAAACTGCCAGTGTGTACAAGGCCTGAGTGACAGACAGCCTGCTACGTATTTCTCAGTCAAATTGCCCCCGTCTTTCCCCAAGACACAGGAAAATCAAATCTGAACCAAGTGAGCAGTTCTTGGCTGGACAATCTTTTCTTTTTTTAAGGAGGGGGTCAGTTTCCATCCCACTTGATTTCTTGATTACTTGATTTTTATCAAATGTATGAAGCAGTGTTTCCAGATGTTGGTCTGTTGTCTTCTTTTATTCAATAGTTCATAGCTTTATATGTAGATATGTACATATGTGAGATCTTCCATCCTTGTTGTGATCTGTTCTATAGGCTTTAACAGAAGGACATGTATCCTCTCATGTTCTCTAATGTCTTTGTTAAAATGCTACGGAGTTGTGTATGAAAATGGTTGAAGGTGCCTTAAAACTGTTCTGTCCATGGCAGAGTGACTTATAGAAACAAGCATGGAAGAAGCTGCCAGGAGAAACGATAAAAGTTACCATCTCAACAATAATATGAGGATTATATGCTATCATTCATGTAAAAGTATGTGCAGGCTTTGCAGCGATCAAAGATGCACAGGACAAGTCGTTTTCAGCCTACTTTGAATGCGTGGGCTGTTTTGCAGCATGTGCACTGGGTGGACATGCAAATTAGTAAGGAAAGCAAATTGTTAGCTAACTGTTTGACAGGAGGCTCACCTCAAGTTAAGAAACACAATTAAATGGTTTATGTGGGCAGTGTGTGTGTTAGACATATTTCTGGTATCTTTCTTGTTTACTGAGGCAGAAATATCTGCGTTGTGCATGTAAGTATGGCACCAAATGACATGTAAGATTTAAAATTCACACAGAATCAAAGTCTAGAAGATATCGCACCCAATATCTTAGGAACCTCTGGCTTACTTTACAGCATGATATATAACTACACATGATATAACTGCACAAAATATCAAATATAATGACATAATGAGGTGAAATTGTGGGATTTAAATGCACCAACACACATCTATACTCAAAGCTGAAACTTAGACACTGGTACCCCGGTGGCACATGGCAGATAAATGGATGACATTAATGAAAACAGGCAGTGGACCTTAGTGGATGAGGTTAATAAAGATATTGACATTCCAAACCACTGAGAAGGACTACCATGCTGAAAACAAGAGAATAAATCATCAGATGCACCTTGTGCTATTTTCCTCCCGCCATTGCTTTCTCTGATAGATTCTCACAATCTATATGTATGAATTCTAAACATTTCAGTTTTTAACAGTTAGTGCGGGAGCGCAATTACATATGGAAAGATTTTTCCAAGCATGAAATCTGCCAAAAACGATTCACTTACACTGCAAGGAGAATGAAAGAATCTGTTTTTCTATGTATTACTGTAGGCTAATAGAGGGGCTCGTCACAGTCCTTCACTAAAAAGCCTGACACTCAACAAGATGTACATACAGCAAAGTACAGTTTGATTAAAATGAATGGCAAGGAAGCCTCAGCTCAACTATTATTCCAACTTTCCTCTTATGTTGCTGTTTTAGTCAGATAATTTTTGACTAACCGTGATAGACCCTGCACACCCGATGCAGAAGTAGAAGTTTTTGCACTTTGACCCCGCCTGCAGCTCCTCTGGTGCACCGAATCTATCGGTTTCGATAGGAACGAGGCAAAATCAATCTTGGGAGTTGCAGGGATTGTAGCCTAATAAACTGACTGAAATGAAAAAGAACAACAACTCATATGTTGAAGCAAGTTGACAAAAGAAACTGAAATATAGTTTTCTATCTGAGAACTGGGCCGTTTATTGCCACCGCCCTCTCCATTAACGGGTTGAATTCCCCTTTAAGAGAATAAAGATGCACCACAACATCTACTACGTCTTTACGGTCAAAGACATGCTCATATAAAGGCAAGAGAAGAAGTCAAAGATCTCCTATACATCTAGCAGGAGACGTAAAGATATCCTACCTATAAGAGTCCAAGATAACATCTGGAGAGACAGAGGAGGACGATGTGGAAGGCAGATGAAGATACTCTACCTTTCACAATCATAGATCACCACTACAAAGAGAGATAAAGATAGCCTACCTTGCTGAGCCAAAGATAGCCTGATAGGACGAAAGGGATTTTTTTTAACCCTTTTTTTGCCCAGGAAATGTACGCATGGTCTATTTCAGTAATGCCATACATCATTTACATGGTCACTGACCAGTGCGACCACATTCTGGCACTGAGCATCACCATTGTAGCAGATTTATGAGTTAAATGCCTTGCTCATAGGCACTACCGATGCAAGAGAGAGCAGTTCTCGATCATTTGCCCCACCTTGACTTTCCAAGAGAGTCTAGGGATTTGAACCAACAACCTTTCAGTCACAATCCTGATTCTCTAAGGGTCAAAGAAGTCTCACAAAGACTCTGACAGTCGAAAAATGTCGTTTTACAACTACAAGACAATCGCTGACCGCATGTCTCCCTCTAACAGTCTGGCACAGCAGGGCCGCTTATGGAAAACCAATGGTGCCAATGATTCTAATGCCTTGCCAATTAAACTGCATGACACCTTGGAGGAATCACAACTGTATCAAACTCTGATTTCTTGAAAGGGGTTTATCTGGAATATCAACAGACAAATTCTTGGCATGTATTGAATTTGATGTCTGCCGATGCTATTCTGTGAAAAGAGAATTCAAACAGAAATATTGAGAGCAAAATGCCCAAATCCATTCTATCTGAAGCGGGCCGCTTTTGCTGATGCAGTGAGGAGGAGGAGGGTGTGTGTGCGCAGCGGCAGCCGCAAGAGTGTGTGGGTGGCGTGTGCCGTGCATCTGCATGCGTGTGCTCATGTGTGTGTGTGTGTGTGTGTGTGTGTGTGCGTGTGTGTGTGCGGAGGGCGCGGGGTTACACAAAGACCTCTCTCATTCACAAACGGAGCCATGTGGCGCTGGGCCGGTCCCTTTAAGAGGCATGGCGTTGGAGTTTTCTACTAAGGCTGACTGCTAGAAAAGATGAGTGCCGATACATTATTCACAAGCAAGGACACACACGCACTCACACACACACACACACACACACACTACTTAACTGAAGGACATGGACAAGAGGTAGGCTGTCGTCGGTGAGCCATACTACGCCGAGTGACGAATACACACACACACGTACGCACACAATAACTGGAAGTAGAGCAAAGTTGATCAGTATAACGTCAGAAGAAGAACACAAATCAGCAAAGCCACAGTCTATACATCCTCCCTATATACACACACACACACACACACACACACAGCAGAGGGGAGAAATCCTCAGCCTTCTGTTATTCAGTGTGCATAATTTATAGCAGCCCCAGATCTCCCTGCTAACGACAGCACACTGGGGCATCTGCAGCACAGCAGCAATAGCAACAGCTCACTGGCATGGCTCTGTGTGTGTGTGTGTGTGTGCGTGTGTGTGTGTGTGTGTGTGCAGAGGTGTAATGCTCTGTTGAGACAAGGACAGCGCGAGTGGCGAGAGAAAGAAGGAGAGAGAGACAGAAAGAGAAAGAGAGACACAGAGGGTGTCTGAAATAGACACAGATAAAGCAACAAAGAGAGGGAAAGGGACGAGGCAGACAAGTGAGAGACCTCTCGCCACACACACACACACACACACACACACACACAAATAGACTCTATTCAAGTCACTGATTCCACCAATGAATCTCCCTTGATGCGCATTCACATTAACATACAGTATGTACGTCAGTCTGCAGGCCACCTTTACACCGGCTCAAAGGGGAATATGTCTTAATTCAATAATTCTCATAATGCTGTTTCCATGGCTTTGGAGAGTGCAAACAGCGTTGTGAACATGAACAGCTCTGCTCACGAGCCAGAAATTGGAAAAAACCACACAGCGCGAACCCAGAGAATCCACAATCCAGATTCTGTGAAGTCTCACCAAACACTTCTGAGACAATAGTGAGTCAGTTCACTACAGACCCAAATGTGTCAGCACATCGGCATATGTTAAAGCTGAAATCCAGCGGAATTGGAATAAGGACTTGTTGAAGGGAGCGGCCTCGCATAGGATCATTTTTGACTTCCTGCCCCGGAGCCAAAATCTCCAATTTCTGGGCTGAGGAGATCAATGCCACAGCGGCTCTGCCTGCCAGCCGCTCCACACGCCGATGCGAGCCGCACTTGCAAGACAGCAGTGCATGTTAGCTGCTAGAAATGATATATTGCTTGGTCAGTGCAACGCTGATGTAACCGAAGCACCTTGTTACACACACTTGGACACGTGCTCACATGTGCACAGGTGCTCACACACCTACTGTCTGATTAAAGCCAGTTGTGTGACTTCTGTGATGTCTAGGAATATAATAGACAGATGAGTGAATACTGGCATATATAGGCATATAAATATGTATATATACACTGCTTGGTTACATTGGAAACTTTAATACTGCTTATACCAAGATTTTGGGTGCAGAGTGCAATATATGGGCTTAGTGCAATATGAGGGTAACCTAGGGTCCCTATGCTATTCATGTGCTATTCTGATGTTTATATGTAATTGAATATAGTGTGATTATGTGTTTTATGTGCAATGTGATTGTGTGTTCACCCTCTGTATGATGTGTGGGTTTTTTTTTTTAAACGGAGCTATGATGCATAACCGATTTCAGAGAAATCTGACAATAAAGTTGTATATTATCCTATCACATTGTATCATATCATATTGTATCATATCATATCATATCATATTGTATTGTATCGTATCATAAACCAAACCAACCTGTATGTCGTCCAGTAAGTTAACAATACTAAATACTAAACATTTTTTGATAAAGCAGCCAGTTGTTTCGTGTGATTATTTCAGCCAGATATTTTATTATTATTATTATTATTATTAGTAGTAATAGTAGTAGTGGTAGTAGTAGTAGTAGTAGTAGTTTGTGACATCAGCTGCCTACACCAGTATTATTTCTAAGCTATAATAAGGCAATTGTATATAATAATAATTGTATATTTGAGCAGCACAGCTCTTTACAGAATAAGTAAATCCTCTCACTTCTAGACATTTCCTTTTGTCAGGTACTGTGGATCTGACAAAAGAAAATAATGACCTGTCTCTAATAAAGGCCCGGCGCTCTCTTTTGTTGAGGTAAATAAAGGCCCCGGCCATCACTGGAACTTTTGCCGTATGCAATATTATTGCGGCGTAGTCTGCCTACTGCTAATGTCACAGCGAAAGATCTCTCCCTCTCTTTCCCTCTCTCTCTCCTTCTCTTTCTCTGTATCTCCCTCCTGCTCTGTGTGGTTGACTGACACGAGGGCAGGCATAAGCTGAACCATACACTGTAGCTACAGTCAGCTACAGCAGGGGAGGGAGAGAGAGAGAGAGAGGGAGAGAGAGCAGAAGACTTGAGGTATGCAGAGCTAGATACAGAATCAGCGACAGGAGCATGTTTGGGCATCAGATAAGGCTATTTTAGGAAGAAACCGTCAATGTATCTCAAAAGGAATGCCAACAGCAATGATCAGAGCAGACCTACATTATGCCTTCCACTGCCTGGGATGCAAGATAGGCGGGGTTTTGTGCTTTTTTCCAAAGGGAGCATGGGCAGTCCGCGCACCTTTTAGTATTTCTTTATATATTTAGACACCAGGGAAGTGGAAAGGGGGCACAGCAGAGAGGAAGCTGTGGCCGAATCCAGTTCTAGGCCAGTGGGGGCACATATGTGGTTCCAAAGGACAAGACCAGACCAATCAATCCCAGGAAAGTAAGAGTAAAGCTAACTGACTTCGGTCATAGCAGGATGCTGTGGGCATACAGAGGCTACGGGTCGTCCCAACGTATCTAAAGTGTCATCATTGCATCTAGAGGCGGCATTTCCCCCTCTACCTCTGTCTTTCCCTCTATGTGTGTGTGTGTGTGTGTTGGGGTGAATCACCTCATAAGTGGGTATCTCCTCTCATGATCCTTTCCCTGCCTGGGAAGCGTGGTTTAGACTGAAGCCTGATTGCTACAGCAGAGTCATAAATAAATGACTTGATAATATTAGCATGTTACTGAGGCAAAAATAGAACGTCACGTTGTTAGCTCAAACGCTGGATGGGCCCTTTGTTAAGACATCTAAGTTACTTCCTATTAGGATTTAACGCTTTCTAGACTCTATTCAAATATTTGGCCTGTATTTGTGGAGATGATGTTGATTCTTGATTAGTGGGATTATTGTTTTATCCCGTTGTATTTCAAAGTAAAGGTCAGTTTTGCTGCAGTGCTTTCAGAAAATGCATGTGTATTTGACTTTTGCAACATGATGCTTATTTTGTGTCTTTGAGAGTACAAAAATGACAAACCCCCCAATATAATGTACAGTTGGACTTGAAGAAATGCATGATGTTTTCACAAATAAATTCTGATTCAACTCTTTTTTGTTAGTGCAGCAAGGGCACTGGTAGCAGTTTCCCCTCTGTGTCCACTTGTTCCGGTGAAGTTCACCACAGGACAGGCGAACGCGTTAGCACACTGAGTATGTTTAGCAGAGGGTACGACCTAGAGCAGCATCACCGCAAAAGCACTGTAGTGCACTAAATACTGGAAACACAGAGGTGACCGATGCTAAGTGGATCAGCGAGATTATTTGCCAAAAAAGTCAGTGTAGTCCTTTAGGGATTGGGCATTAAATGCAGTCTATGTACAGTCAGAGAGCCGAAAGCGGTGAATACCATGCAACGCACACATCATCCAAATGTAAACCAACGGGCTCACAGGACGTTCTTATGGGTCACTAATAGTTCAGTAGTATTATTTGGGCAAAGGCTGTACTGAAGATTTGACCCTGGTTCTGAAAGACCAAAAAACGGGCCAATCCCAGTTTTTTCTCTCACCCTAAGAAGAAAGAGATGAAGAGAAACAGAGAAGAAGAGTGCATTTGGTTCATGGTTTGTTCGTACTACTGTCCCAGGTATCAAACCTCTATTCTTGTGTAGTGTTCAGATTCTTGCATTTAAATAAAAGCCATTCTGGTGGCATCAGTTAAATTGAGTTTCTTACAGGCTGCACAGTTTTGGCTATAGTTCTCACACAAATTTCTAAACTGAAAGCCAGAAAGTCTAATAAGAGTTTCTAGTTTTTGGTGTACAGCAAGAAGAAGAGTTTGGAAATCCATGGCGGAAGGTGGCAACAAGTTGACGTATTTGTACTTTTGCCACAAAACAGCATCAGATTTGCCATGTAATACTGGACCAATGTAAAGGCAACATTACAAAGTCTGGAAAGGAGGTTACTTCAAGACCAGGCTGCTGTCACTAATTCCCATCACAGGCTCTCTCCCTCCCTCTCTCTCTCTCTCTCTCTCTCTCTCTCTCTCTCTCTCTCTCTCACACACACATACACACACACACACACACCCACGCACACAAGACCTGCTGCCACTGGCTCGCTGCCCTGCCTGTATGTTCCACCTTAAGACACCGCACATAGGCTACTTCATGGTACTGAACACGGTGATGCGGATCCTGCTGGAATCCAGTCTGTACTGAAGTTTCAGTAGCCACTGATCACTGGCGCTTGTCTAATCATCAGGAACAGCCTGCTGTGTGTGGCTTCAACTTAGGTTTCCTATATCCTACTGCCTCTCTCTCTCACACACGCCACACACACATCCCCCGCCACGCTTCTCATTTCATTATGGGTGACCGGGTTATGGAGGATTGAAGCGTCGATCGGCACGCGCACGTGCACCAACACGCGCAATGCATATATGCACACACACACACACACTCTCTCTCTCTCTCTCTTTCTCTCTCTCTCTCTCTCACACACACACACACACACACACACACACACACACACACATACATACGCACATGCACGCGCACACAGGGAACGGTGACTGTCTCCTTACATCACCATGGCAGCTCCAGTGGCCCTTATAGTGCGGTGTAAGTGTACGGCAGGTATAACGGGGGAAAAGCCTTAAACTTACCGCAGTCCTCGCACAACACTCTCTCCACATCCTTCTTCAGCTCCGGCTCGCTGGCGTCCAGAGGGGCGTACGATGCCTTGAATACCAAGGGCTCGGCCGTCGGGTCCATGAAAAAGATATATCTGTGGTCCTTCTCCACCGTGGTGCACGGGGCCTCGGCGCCGAAGTCCCCGACGGTCACGAGCTGCTCCCTCTCGAGGCCGCCGCTGTTGACGGGCCACACGTCCAGCACTTTGACATTCACACTGTACGGCTCCCGGGCGGAGACGTTCTCCGGGGAGGAGCGCACCTCGCCCTCGATGACCACGGCGGATCGGTACGCCTGGTCCTGAAGCGAGTTGAGACTCGGGGCGTAGCAGGCGAAGGAGACCCCGATGACCAGCATGGAGAAATGCACTGGATCAAGCCTCATGCCGTCAGCCTGTGCTGTGCTGCAGTGCTGCTGGGCGGCGGAGCGAGCTGGGAGAGAGAGACGGCGGCGAACGGGCTCCGGCAGAGCAGGCAGGGCAGAGCGGCAGACCTTGCGGAAGTGTCCATGCCATCTGTGTCTGCCGCTGCTTTCCCCATACGGCTGCTGGCCTCGGATGGGGGGGAAACACCAGCCTAGGAAGCGGAAACGGCCCGCTCCTGCATGCTTAAAAAATGTGATTGCTGCATTCTCCTTCACCAGCCACCCTCCCCCCTCGCTTCTCTCCCCTTTTCCTGAAACGCAAAACAAGACTCGTAAATTAGCCTCCGCTCGAATCCAGGGGCTCTACATGAAACCTCCCTCTCTCTCTCTCCCTCTCTCTCTCTGTCTCTCTCTCTCTCTCTCTCTCTCTCTCTCTCTCTCTCTCTCTCTCTCTCTCTCTCTCTCTCTCTCTCTCTCTCTCCAACTAATAGGCTAGCATCGCATGGGTGGGCGCATTGCCTCTCTGGAAGGAAAAAAGCAGCTACAGATTGCGCGTACAGGGGGAATCACAAGGAACGATACGCACGCCACGCACACGCACACGCAAGGTCGGGTCCTTTATCCACCCGATTCGACCATCAAAAGAGACCGGCTCCCCCCCCCAAAATCCGTCTGTCGGTAGGCCAAAAAAAGAAAAGAAAACCGGGGACGAACGGACGGACAGGATGAGATAGCAGCGGTTATCCGGTGAGGCGATGCAACAGCGCGCACCCTCCAGCCGCGTCCCCTGCGCCCCTCATCAAACGCGAGCGGCTTACGTGAGCAAACATCACCTGCCCGGTCACTGGCGTCGGCTCGCCACGTCCTGCGCAAACACCCTAATGACCCGGGCACCCGCCGGTACGCCGACACCGACCCAACCGGCATGTGACCATACCGGTCGACTCTGTGTTAAAAGAACGCACCTCTTGCGGGCGGGTGCAAGCGGAAAACACACACACACAGACGCACACACGCAGTACACACAGACAACACACACAGCACAGAGTGCGTCTGCAGCCAAGTGTGGATCTCCAGTGCGAGAGGTGCAAGAGAGGCTATAGGCGACTGCTACACACACTGCGGATAGTTGTTGCGATGACTAACGCTGCGAAATTCTCTCAATGGATTCCTCGGCGTGGCGAGGAGAGCGAGAGTTTGGAGACTTGAGCGTGTGCATGTCCTCAAACATACGATCCGCTCATTGCACGCCCCAAAACCTGCCATTTTCCACATATAGGCATTATGCGGGTGACTGCAATTCACTAATATTGCGCTGGGATGCTGTGCACAGCCGTATGGCAACACGTGGAAATATCAATTCCCCTAACCTGCTGGTGTTATGGTGGAAACGGGGGTGGGGGGGGACACTCTGCCCAAATATTTTTCCTATCCTGCTCAGCTACAGCTAATAAAATCACTTTTTTCCCCCCCACCCCCCCTACTGAATATACCTCCACCAATCAAACGAGAGCTCTACACAATCTTGCTCCGGCTTTTTACGGTGGCCACCAGTATCCCCTCCTCCCTCCCTCCCTCCCTCCCTCCCTCCATCAGCGCACCGGTCCCTCCTCCCTCCATCCCCTCTATCCATCAATCAAGTCATTCACAAGATTCGCCGTTCCCTCTCGTTCGGGAGCCGGGCGCCCTTCGGTAGAGGTCAGAAAGCCGTTTCATTGTCCATCCTGCGAGAGGGATAAAATAATGAAATGTCATTTAGGGGACGGATGGAGAAGTCCTTTTATTATAAAGAACTGGGATGATAAAGGAAATGTATGAGAGGCTATTTCATCACAGTACGGACTTACATCATTGTGAGGCTATACTTGGCCTGGCCTCTCATTACTAAAATTGATATTTCCACTCTTAACCCTAGAAACACATCCTTCTGTTTCTCCATCCACAGCCGTTCTGTCAAGTCAGTCCGTCTCTGTCCATGGTGCTGAAAGGTCTTGACAGGTTTACTGTCCAAACGGGCCAATCAGATGCTGCCTCATACTATGGACCGAAGGCCACACAACCAGATTGCTGCAATGAAGGTCTCTCCCCCCACTGCTTGTCCATTCTACCTCACTGTAATAGGCTACTGTATGTTAGTGTAACTTATGATCCAAAGAGTCAAATCTCATTTGCTGGAGAGCGGAGTGCGGATCGTGCGCTGTCCATGGTGCTGAATGTTAAAATATAGAGGTTTTATAAGTACGTTTTCAGTGTAGATTTTGAATGATGATCCCATATTAGGGATTATTGTCATTGTCATTATTAGCCTGGGATTTACTGTGAAACTGCACTTCAAGGGCCCTTCAGAGTCTTTGATCAGTCAAATGACCCGCCCCCGCCCCGCCACCCCCTTCCATCCCCGCCCCCCTGCCCACCCATTCACCGATCTGTCTCTCCTTCATTCATCCAACCGCCAACACATTCAATACCTTCAGCCCCCGTTCAGAGGCCTCGCAAAACATTTTCAAATTAGCCTTGAAAGCGAATCATTTGTTATCAAAAGCGAAGAGGAGTAAACACCTCTTTGATTCCTGACTGACACGAGGGCGAACCTTGGGACCTTTGAGATGGACTCCTGGGTATTTCAACAGGCCGATGAGGTCACTTGGATCGGCCTGTAATGACACACTTGCTCCCCAGTCTGTTACAAAGGTCAGGCCGGTGTTCTCTGTCCGCGGTGCTGAATTATATCGGTTTTACTGGTAGAGTGGCTCCTTTTTGTTCCAGTAATCATCATGGAAGATATCTTTCGACATCTGTGCCAGGTTTCCCTCTTTCCACCCCTCTTTCTGTCAGTTCTCCCCATATATCATCAGCAATACAACATCAGCAAAGTCAAATCCCATCTGTTTCCCTCTGCCAATTCGCCGTCCGCTGTCCGCGGTGCTGAAAACGGGGAACGGTGAATTATCCGCTTAAACGACGCTGGAAACGAATACCGCTAACAATATTTTTGGCCCACCTTCCCATTCCCGGTCAATTCACCCTTCTCTTCCTATATGCCAGTCTGTCAGTCGTTCACAAGAGATCAAACTTTAATTTGGGATTAAATGGATGGCATCTAATAATTTTTATTTTTTGTTTTTTGATTACGCAAGGCTTGTGAGTTTTGCAAGAATTCTCTTTTCCCTTTTTTTAGTGAATGAATGTTTGGCAAAGGCCTATATACAAATACTGTCTTGCTGAAATAAAGTAACTTCTTTGCAACTTTCAGATCCCACATTCACTCAAAATGCAGGTCCGCAAACAACATGAACCTATACACAAACAGCTTCAAATAATAAGATAGTGGTTTGTCAATCTTTACAGCATAGATGGCGCTGTACTCCTGTTTCAGATTGAGTCCATTTATTTTAACAATATTCCACAGTCCTCCAATCCCATCCAACCTTTATTCATATCGACATCCATCAAGTCTCCCACACCATCATTCTACTTGTTGTCTGCCCCGCCCCTCCGGCCCGTGCAGGCTGACATTTCGCTGCTGCTGCTGCAGGAAAACCTCATAACTTCACTTGGGGTGTTTTTTCATTTTAGGACCTAAACTGAACATTAACACCAGGGTCAGTCAACTTAGACTTACTACTACCATAACATTCAAACACCTTTTTTTTTAAATGTTCATGACATGTTCAAACATTTCAAACTCAAATATTATGAAGATATTATCATAAAATGTAAAAAAAAACAAAAAAAAAAACACTTTTAATGTTAACTGAGTAAGTTGACCTGGTCTCAATATTCAATTCAGGTAGTAAAATGAAAAACAATTAATACAAATAAAAATACTGTCTTTAATGAAATAATTGAGGATGCATACTATATCATTACTATATAATTTACTACATAATGAATCAATGAATAGCCTAAATAGATTCACTTTAGATTTTGAACCCTATTTTACATGGTTATCTACTGTGAAAGGTTCATGGTCCTATTTATCACCCATTTATATAATTCCAAACATTTATACGCATTTATGTGAAAATAAGCAGCTTTTTCTTTATCCCTGAAAAGTTTTTGAACATATACGAGGTTTTCCTCCGACAGTTTTGCTGCTTTTTGTCGATGGTCCTGGAACGCCTTCAAGGCCGTCAATAGTTCCCCATTGAGAAATAGTGACACATAGGCAAGTCCAATCACAAGGTAATGATTCATGATGCTTCACAATGTATCACCCCCTCCCTCAGACACCCACACAACTACTGTATCATCTGCTGCTCATTCACAAATCCCTCTTTCACCCCGCTCTCTCTCTCGTCCCACTGTCCGTGTTCGCTGTCCATGGTGCTGAAACACCCAAATAAATGCCCTTTACTTATGGTTTTCCATCAATCACATCTGCTTCTCTTATTAGTTGTTTTTCATAGACAGTGTACAGTCAGCTGTGTTCTTCAAATACACGATCTACCATTCACTTTATTTCAGCTTTCTTTTTATCTTTCTATGTATGTATCTGTCTATCCATCTGTCTGTCTGTCTGTCTGTCTATGCTGATTTTAGTACTGCAGTGCTTTGGGCTCACATGGGTGGGGGTAAACTTTCAGTTGCAATATAAGCCTATACTAAAGGCTGAGGTGGAAATTCTGTGAAACGTTGCAAAAACCGCGCGAGCGTCTTGAACGCAGCCCGCCGCTCCAGAGGACTACAGTAACACAAACTACAGTACTTTCATTTTTTTTTCTTTTTTTCCTTTTTTTTCCCCTCCCCGTCTTCTCTCTCGCTCAGCTCCTCTCGCGATAGAGCGGCGGAGTGGTTTGACGGGCAGTCGAGGTTGCAGCAGGCAGAGGGAGACGGTGGAAGGTAAAGCAGGGAGGCAGCATCATGGCGGACAGAGACAGTGGCAGTGACCACGGAGGGCCCGCCGCAGGCCCCGGCTCGCTGCCCCCGGGCGCGATGGGCGCCGCGTCCCGGCTGCAGCACGACACCGAGGAGCTCGCCTCCAAGCGCGTCGACATCCAGAACAAGCGCTTCTACCTTGACGTGAAGCAGAATGCTAAAGGCCGCTTCCTAAAGATAGCCGAGGTCGGGGCTGGGGGAAACAAGAGCCGCCTCACTCTCTCCATGTCGGTCGCCGTGGAGTTCCGCGATTATCTCGGGGACTTTATCGAACATTACGCCCAGCTGGGCCCGACCAACCCGGACATGGTGCAGGATGAGCCCCGGCGGGCGCTCAAGAGCGAATTCCTGGTGCGGGAGAATCGGAAATATTACATGGATCTGAAAGAGAACCAGAGGGGGCGGTTCCTCAGGATCCGACAGACCGTTAATCGGGGGCCCGGATTGGGAAGCGCGCAAGGCCAGACCATCGCTCTGCCGGCGCAGGGTCTCATCGAGTTCCGCGACGCTTTGGCCAAACTCATCGACGACTACGGGGTGGACGAGGAGCCGGCGGAGCTCCCGGAGGGCACCTCGCTGACGGTCGACAACAAGCGCTTCTTCTTCGACGTGGGCTCCAATAAGTACGGGGTGTTCATGCGGGTCAGCGAGGTGAAGCCCACGTACCGAAACTCCATCACGGTTCCGTGCAAAGTGTGGTCCAAATTCGGCAACACCTTCTGTAAATACGCGGAGGAGATGAGGAAGATCCAGGAGAGGAGTAGAGAGAAACGGGCCTCCGAACTGCTACCTGAGGGCCCGCACGTCGGCGACGACGGAGACGATGATTGACGCGGATTTTGGAGAGCGGAGATGAAATAACAAAGACAAAACTGAACTTCGAGAGAAAAATCAGACTTTTAACTGTAAAATAGAAAGAGAGAATTTCCAAGGGAATCACCCCCCACACACAACCTCCACAGACATGGCAGCACCTCTGCTGTCTCCGCTCATTTTACTGGATGTCACCCCACTTACCAACCATGTTAACAGTAAGCCGCTGCTATCAAGAACTGAACTGTAAGATATGAACTGTTTCCTACTTGATTTAAATGACAATGAACAGAGTGTTTATATCTCTATCAAACGACAGATTTTGCACACATCAAAGCTATTTCGAAAAAAAAAATGTTTAAATGTTTTCAAACTGGTAATATACTAAGATTTAATCAAAAACGAAACCAGAGGTCTATTATGTAAAATGAACGGTCTTCATGTAGAACGAATATTTGACATCAGCACAAAGAGAATATATTATGGACTTTATGAAACCAAAATCTGATTCCAGATGTATAGTTTATTATAAAGGTACGCAGAATAAATATGAAAGCGCTCTAAAAGTGTATGACTCGCAGAACGCAGTACAGGCCTGTAAACACCTGTCAGCATGCGTATAGGCTCATGTTTTGAAAAGAAGTTTGGCAAAGTAGGCTATAGTCTTTAATTTGACCTAAAACGTAGTAGGCTAATGAAAGCATTTCTATCATGCCATTATGGAAAGGTTAGAACTCAAAAATAAATAGCCTATTTTGTGCGCCTCAAACAAACGGGATAAATTTATCTCTACGCTACTATATTGAATATCAACCCTCTTGCACCATGTCCATATAAACTTAAATGAAAAAAAGTGCTAACTTAGATGTACTAATTATGATTTTGTGAATCAGCTGTAAAAAATCCTTTTTAAGATGCCCACGTTTTCTGTGGGTGAAGTTTTTTCTTTGTTATTTTCTTGTTTTTTCCTCTGGGGGGGGAGGGGGTGGGGGTGGGGGGTTGGGGGATGCAAAAGGACGAGGTCCACTTTGTGGGAGCGCGAGGCGCGGGTAAAAAAAAAAACCCGACAAAAAAAATCGAACCCGGACCCGTCGGTGCAGTGCGCGGCGAGGCAACGCATCCTCTCTGACGTCATTACGACCCGGTGCCTTATACACTCCACTCGTTTACGTGTGTTACTCACGTGGATGGTCTGTGACCTCGACCGCTGTTACGTTTTCATTTACGAGTGCTGTTACGTAGGGCAGAAACATATACTCGCCAGGGCCGCGGGGGGTGCGCGCCCCCATCGGGATGCGTGGTGACAACACCGAAAGTGAGCCAAAGGGCTGCTGGGAGCTGGGGGGGAGCGGAAAACGGGGAGCGTTCGGGGCCCCCACCCCGAGCCGGAGGGGGGGGCCCTTTCAGAGAGGTGAAGCGCTGCGGTACTAAGCTACGATGGGGGGGGGGGGGGGGTTCGGAGTGGGGTGGAAATGGGGCGGAGAGGGGACAGGGGGGGCCCCAGTGTCGCACCTTAACCTCGGAGCCCAGAATTCCTAGCAGCACCCCTGGCTGGGAGGCTTCCCACAGAGCAGAGAGATGTGTCTCCCCCGGAAAAAAAAAAAAAAAAAAAGGTGAGCTGAGGAGAAGTACGGGCCCAGGATGTAGTCGTCAGCGCACGGAGAATCATCTGGAGATGTTGTTTTTTACGGGTGGCTCTGCACACGCCGTATGCACCACGATGTTAAAAAAAAAGAAAAACTCACAAAAAAAACAAAAAAAACAAAAAAAGAGCAGGAGTGGCTGGATGAGGCGATCGGTCAGAGCCGAGATGGATGCCGTTAAAGAGCCAGGCAGTCAGTCGGTCAGCCAGCCAGGCCGGGCCGGGCCCGTCGCTCGGCCCCGCGCAGCCGGTCCGGAGTGCAGTCCAGTGGATGTAGAGGCCTGCCAGTGCAGGGCCGAGGCAGTATCTATCTCTTTATGGTGCTACAGCCCCTTGATCGCTCCCGGGGGGCCTCGCCGCTCAGAATATGTCACTTTTGCATTATTGTTATTCTGATGCTAATTTTTTTTTTCTCTTCAAAAACTTCTTTCCTCCACGTTATGTTGTCCAAAAAAACGTGTCAGGCTTTCCCCCTCCCAGGCAGAGAGGGAGCTACTGACTAGTGTAGGACGTTTCATACTAGTGTGCAATATTGTGTACGTGCCAACTGCGGCACTGTATCACGTGTATAGACTATTAAAAAGACGATAAAAATGTACAGGCTATGTGATCAATAGATATTTGAAAGCATGACGATGAGGTTGATAAATCTGCATTATATTACCGAAATGTGAAGTCTTTCTTCTGAAGCACTTGCTCTTAAGTGGTAAAAAAAAAAAAAAAAAAATATCCGACTAGTAGTGAGGTATTTTCCTGTCACTGTTCTGTAAACCAGTAGGCCGCCTTGTCCGTCTCTCAGTGCGTGTAGTCTAGCTCGGGTGTTTTTACGTCCCCCCTACGGAGTCGCCCCAGAGAAAAAAACCCTTCCCCTCCTCGCTCCTCTCCGCACACACACACACACACACACACACACACACAGCAGACAGTCAAGAACCTCCCAATTGTCTCCATGTCAGCCCCTCTGCAGCGGCCTACCCTAAAGCTGAATAGTATCTTGAGGCTAGGGGTCCAGGGGTGGCTGACACACACATATACACACACACACACATAGACACACAGACACACACACACTCTCACACACACACATACAGCGTCTCCCCCTGTCGAGGCCTCTTGTTGCTATCTGAGTGCTTGGGAGGCCCCTAAAGTATTTTGAATAGCGTCTCGAACCGCACAAGGCCTCCTGTCATTTGAAGCCAGAAAATTGTGTGCCGGGAGCCTGTTGTGTCGCCCCTCTCTCGCCTGGGATTGGCGGCGGCAGAACAGGTGAACCCGACAGCTACGATTTGACTTTTGTGTTCCAGACGCTAAAGCTCGTCTTCTGCGGTTTCAGTCGAGCCCGGAGATAGGGATCAGCCGCACCGAATCTAAAGGACAGAGGAGTTTGTTGTTGTTTTTTACAATGAGGATCACAATCCTTCCACCCCCCCACCCCCCCCCCCTCCCCCCGACGCGGACAGACGCTGATCTCAGGTCTGCTCCCCTTTCCCCGCTCGGACTCAAACGCATTAGGGATTCAAAGCATAAAAACTGGCCCCCGGTTCATTCTCTGCTGAGCGAAAGCCGACCCGAATGCCTGGGTGAATTCTCCCACACGCTCCCTCAGACACATAGCCCATTCCGTCTTTTTTGACCCGATCGACCTCAAGGCTTTCACCGAAGCGTTAGTTAACAATCAATAAGCCCCGAGTGGTGAGTTCACCGATCAGCTTTATTTAAAGCAGGTTGGCCTAGACGAGCTTATGTGACCAAACCCAGTTACAGGCCTTGTCAGGGGAGTCGTGCCACCTAGCTGGCGTGAAGGGGAAAGACAGTCCGTGGATTGCAGCTTTAGATAAGGCCTCAGCTGGATAAGGACAGTTAGTGGAGCTACAGCCTGGGCCTGCCGGGCATGTGGCAGAGCCGAGGCTAGGCTAAAGCAGAGCTCCCCACAGCACACCTGGGCTGAAACGCTGTCCTTTCGGATCCTTCGCTCGATCTGCGCTCGATTGGTCTCGCCTGTGGCAATAGAGCCAAGTAAAATGCTCCAAAAAAACCCCCATCTGTCCCAGGCAGGACTTTTTTGGCCCAGGTTTGTCTCGGAGTGTTAGTGAAAGGCCTGATGAAGCCTGGCACTGCACAGTAGGGGCTTACCGACAGCAGCCTACCAGGGCCTACTAGCCTAGCTGTTAGATCCAGTATCCAGTACTGTTTTGGAGAGTAACAGGAAAGCACTTTCTCCTCCTGCGGAGATCGGCGTATTTCCTCACACTGCCCCGTGGATTGTCAAACGCCCATTTCCATTACACAAAACTTATAAACCACCTATGACTATGTGCCCAGCAAAGCACATTTGAGGTCATCGTGAGTTCAACTCAAGTTCAACATGAGTCTGTACTTTCTGTTGTGATACAGCACTTATTCCCCAAAGTGTTCTGGCTTTAGCTTGATTGAATCGAGGCCTCCAGCAGGCCTCTGCTACATGAAGACTGGAAATACAACACTTCCTTCTCTCTCTTTTCTCTCCTTTCTCTAATGGCCAAATATATAGAGAGCCTAAACCTGCTCATAGAGTTCACTTTGTGAATGCCTCACTCTGTGAAACGCACACATTTTCTTTTTTAGGAGATTAAAAGACGCGTCGTCTTGTTTTTGTTACAGACCGTAATCACAAGGTGCTACTGGGTCGGTTGTGTTTTTTGGCATGGAATGATTCGGTGTGGTGAAACATGGCTCGTTCATTCGTAGTCTGGGGTCACGGCTCAATTGGCGTCACGGAGGAGGAGGGGGGGGGGCACTTGTGATTTCACTTGAAAATCTTTACAAAGTAGTGTGATTAGATCCGACTTCTCAGTTTATGAGAACTCACTCAATGTCACAGTTTAAACTGGAGTGACCTTGCAGCCATGTTGTACCCACATTACACGGCGATCCATGTCTGGGACTCAAATGCAAAATGGTAGGCAGGTGTTTTTGGTTTTTTTTGTCTTGTTTTCTGTAAAGCGTCAGCGGCCGTCATCAGCAGCTCTGGCTCAGTCCAGTGTGTTGCGGCTGATGGTGCGCTGAAGCTGTTTGCGTTGACGAGAGAGATGTTTTGATTTACTAAGCGTATCGTACAGCGGTAGCCATCATAGGAGTCCCTCATCACGAACCTGTCCTGTCTGTTGTCCCTTATTACTGCAGTGTCTCTATTTTTTCCAAATGTTGTAAAGTAGAACTGAATATTGTAACGCAAAACTCTCAAACAACTGGCGACCGGACCATTCCTTGCACATTTCAGCTGCTGGAAAAGAGAGGGAGAACACGATTTGTAGAGACGATTCCAAAGTGCAGCAGTAGGTACTTGTTGCATGTGACTCCCAGTGGGATTGCTATGGTGGCTACATCTGTAGGTGCTTTGTCTGCTTGTCCCTCCCGTTTTGAACGGGGGGGAGATTATTCATGTATGTGACTGCTATGACACACACGCATGTACATGGGCTTATAAAGGCGAACTTCCACAAATGAAACGGGGGGGCGGTGGCGGTGGCAAAATCCGCTCTGTTTCTGGTTTCAGTGTTGTAGTTTTTCATTGGCCATTCAGAGTTCCTGATTAATCACACAGCCAATCGCAGCCTCTGGTCAAAGCCAAGCGCTATATGACTCATCACAAACCATTGACAGAGGAGCTCATTCAGCACGTCTTCTGTTTGCACACGTACCAAGTAGGGTCCATCATGTCTGCAGACTGTATAGGCTACTGTTGTGTATAGTTATAAAGAAGTTCTTTAAGATGTTTTGAAGATGTTGGGAGATGGATCCTGGATTTTAAAGGGGTGGGGTCAATGCACAATGAACATATCCCATGTCACCGTTTGGTCTAAAATCCCTTTACCATCCCCATATGAGATAATATGTTGTATCTTTCAAAAATATTTTATCTGTGGCGTGTGTGTGTGTATATATATATGGTTTGTTATATATGATGCTCCTCCTTTCAGAAAAATATAACATGTAAACAGGAAAAACATATTGCTGTTTTTTTCCTTTGTATTTTATACTTACAGAAAGCATTGAATAAAAATGGATAAATACTTGCACTTTAGATATATTAAGAAAAATAAAAATCTGCATATTATTTTTGATAGGGATCTCACATTCAAAGAGTATAAATTACAGGCTTTGTGACTATTGCTGGAGAGATGTATTGAGTTCTACTTATTGAAGTATATTTTGTCTGTGTGTCAGAAGGTTTACTAAAGTAAATTGCATGATAAAGTAGTGCTACACCGATATTGTTCTTTTTTTTTTTTAGTTGGTAAAAATGTCTGAAAACTGTGATAACAATCCTCTTGTATCATGTTTAACCTCTCCTCACCCCTTCTAGAATATTTCTTACTGAAATATGGCCTTTCCTGACTACATGACGATGGTGCTTACTTTGGCTTTGACATCGAGCTCATCCTATACATCTCAACATCATCATAACTCACGTCCTTACACTTCATTACTTTCTGTTTTATGTACTCTCACTACCTTATTAAATTTCCGTTGATGGCAAAAAAGAGGTGTGCTGTTTTGTACATTGTTCCTTGTTTCAATGTTGGGGGAGCCTTGTCGTCTGAAAAATGACTAATCGCGCAATAAAATGTCATTCCACATGTCCCTGTCTCCGCACGACTGTCTGAGTACGAGAGTTGCTGTCATCCATTTTAGCGAGGCCGGGCTCACTTCACTTTCAGTTCAGCAGATTCAGTCGAACTCAAACAGAAACTTGCAGACATGAAACTGAAGTAAACCGAAACAGAAACTTACAGACATGAAACTGAAGTAAACCGAAACAGAAACTTGCAGACATGAAGGCATCCTCCCCAGTCTCAAATGGCTTATGAAAACATCCACTATCAAGTGACTGAATATGACAATCATATTACATATTAGCCATTACATGTTTTAACTTTAATTGACCGCTGTCCTGATACATACATACATACATATACAGCTGTAGTGATTATTATAGTTGAAGACTATTGTTATCAACTGTGTGTTTCATGTTCATCCCCATGGCTAACCACCTCTCCAGTAATCATTTAAGGCTTCTGAAGACTTGCCCAATCCCCTCTCTCCCCTTCCCCCCTCCCTCCCCCCCTCAGCTGTACTTGGAAGCGTTATTGAATAAAGAATAATAATCAGTCCGGATGCTTCCTCACTGACATGGAGCCACAGCCATAATAGGGAGGTAACTAATGATCCTTGATGGAGCCTCTCTAGTTCGCCAAGATCAAGTTTAAGCAATTCATTAAATTTTCACCATAATACAACTTTTACTTCTGCTTATTAATCAGATACTGCTCAAAAAAGAAAACGTGATTTGTAGAAATTTACTTCTGAAGTGCTGTAAACAGTGTTGAGGTTTGATAGAGTTAGAGGAGTGAGGTGTCTGATGCCTGACTGGCTGATTTGAATTGGTTACCTTGGTGATACAGTGGCAGTACAGTGGTGTTATAGCTTGGAAGTCATTAAAATCTAGGGAGATAGTTTACTGTATTCAAGAAATCTGGGTCAGTAGTGAGGAGTTTTGACTTGAGCACCCCGCCTTTCTGAGTTGTGCAGTCTCCTTTGAGTTATTGATCTATTTCTGCTGTCTCAAGCCAACCCAATTACAATGAGGGGAAACGAATGATGGCACATAGTAGTGAAGAATTTCGTAGAACTGAATGGAGGTCATTTCTTGGTTTTGTTTATGGGCTCCTAAGAGTTAGGCCTATCAGGTGTAAGCTGTGGTCATTTGGATGCTAAAGAGGAGACATACTGTACACATCTTTGCCTTTAAAGCAATATTCCACTTAGTTTTAACATGGGGGTTATTTGGCACTTGACCAGCATGAAAACCAGAATATAAACTAATCACCAAGATCAGATGCAGCTGGACGAGTTTGTAGCGTTCAGATTTTTACTTCCCATTCATTTGAGTGAGGCCATGAAAATAGCCTGAAAACTTACATTTAACACGTTGGTGAACAGATTCAACAACAGATCCCGCTTTTAAGACAACAAAGCATCCTGGGTCCGTCCTCATTTTGCATTTCTATTCTTGGTTTACACAAAAATTAGTATTTAAAAATAAAAGTAGATCCGGTCTCCCAAACAGGAACTATCTCTCCTAACTGGTATCCCTCCGCTATGTTATCTTCTATCAATAAAAATGCTATTTGGCGAAATTATGTTCTAAAACGTTGGACCCACAGTCAATTGAAAATCACAGTAGTGGGATCTGTTGTTGAATCTGTTCACCAACGTGTTGAATGCCAGTTTTCAGGCTATTTTCATGGCCTCATTCAAATGAATGGGAAGTAAAAATCTGAACGCTACAAACGCTGCATCTGATCTTGTTGATTAATTTATATTCTGGTTTTCATGGCGGTCAAGTGCCAAATAACCCCCATGTTAAAACTAAGTGGAGTATTGCTTTAAGCACAGTGGTAGCTGCGCAAAAATACATGTGGTACTAGCCATAGTGATGAAGATTATAATGATGATTATACAATGGGAATTTTCAGCCAAGAGTGACTGGTCAAAGTTACGTCCAAACTGTGCTGATAACTCCCATAAAACTAGCTAGCTAGCATATGCTTTATTGTGGTAACCAGGGAGCAAGTTAGTAATCTTTCTTGTTTGTTCTTGTTTTTTTTTTTTTTATCTATAACTCATATGTTGGTAACTTCTGTTTAAAAGCCATAACACTGATGACCTTGTTCTTGTGATTATGGGTCCAATGATGATGCAGCAATCTCTTCTACAAGGCACAAAATCAAAATGGCCACTTGCCAAGTCACAAATAAGCAGTGTTCAGTGTTGAATTTTTTGGACTTCAGTGTTCAAAACTAATTTTCTAGCAAGATCTCTTTTTCCCTTGAAACACCGGACTAATACCTGGAACGCAATCCTTGATCTAGCTAGGTAATCGTTTCATTGTCTCCTGTAACAATATCTTTGTTTTCCTAAAGTTTTTCGCGAACGATGTCACCAAGAATAATAGACCTTTTTCACAGCAGCCATTTTGACGTGTCATAGCAGGGTAAACATAGGTGTAACTAATAACATTAATGATGGTTCCATTCCATTTAGGTGTTCCAGTGCCAGGGCCTTGGTGTTGTGCATGTTGGCTCACTGGAATGGCACTGCAACACTTAAATGGAATGGAACCATCATTAATGTTATTAGTTACACCTGTGTTTACCTGCTATGACACGTCAAAATGGCTGCTGTGAAAAAAGTCTATTTTGTCAACTAGTCTCTACTCATAAACATATTGTTCCTTTTAACTGTAATTTGATTCAATAATGCAAGTACCACCAAATTGAAACTTCAACAAACAGCAGCATTCCACATGAAGGTACATACCTGTCCAGGACCCGGTCCCAGTCACACACTAACATCTGAAAAGAGTACAAGTCGTGGGTTTATACAGCAACATTATAGCTAAAAATGCTGCCTAAAAATGACTGTTCTAACAGTCATTTGTTTCCACGTTTTCTTGTCTTTAGCCCTAGTAGCCTCTTCTCCAGAGAAGTACAAGTTGTAGTTTAAGAAGTCAATCAATCAATCAATCAAACTTTATTTATATAGCACCTCAAACAAATCAAATGCAATTCAAAGTGCTTTACAAGCGATTGACAAAACGTAGGATGTTAAAAATGGATTTAGAGACTAATGCGTACCAAAACAACCAAAAAACCCCAAAAGTTAATTGAATAAGACAACAATAAAAGATGGGTAGTTAAGATAATAAAAGATAAATAATAAAAAAAAATAATAATACAAGCAATAAAAGTAACAATAAATATAAAATTATGAAATACTACACAAAATAAATTGATTATAGTAAACGTAGTTAATAAAATTAAATAGAATAAAATAAATAATAATGATCAACAGTAAAATGTTGATAAAACAAAATAGAATAAAATAAATAATTATAATAATATAATAATAATGATAATAAATAAAATAAGTATAAATACTAAAACCATAAAATTATAAAACACTACATAAAAGCCAGACTGAATAGACAGGTTTTTAGTTTACGTTTAAAAATATCAATATTTTCAGCTCCTCTCAGATCCTCTGGAAGGCTGTTCCAGCGGCTTGGAGCGTGATGGCTGAAAGCAGCATCACCAAATGTTTTTGTTCTGCTTTGTGGAACAGCTAAAAGAGAAGAACCGGAGGATCTGAGGGGCCTTCCTGGTTCATAAACCAAAAGCATTTCTGAGAGGTAGACTGGTGCAAGGCCATGTAGTGCTTTATAAGCTAATAAAATAATTTTAAAATCAATACGAAAACTAACAGGTAACCAGTGTGAAGACATTAAAATAGGTGTAATGTGTGCTCTCCTTTTGGTCTTAGTCAGCACTCGTGCAGCAAGTCAGCTCAGTTAGCCAAAATAAAAAGTTGTTTTGTAGCTTTGTCAGCTACCTAACATATAATAACAGGTCACTACTTATTACTAACCACCTACTGTTAGCCACTGTGTGTGTGTTAATAACCCTAACCAGATGGTTAGCTAACTAAAACTAAGCTAACTAACAAGGTGAGATCATCTAAACAATAATATCAGTCAGATGTATCAGTGGTGAAATGATCAGTTCCCAGACAAAATAATATAGAAATGAACCATGTCTATTTGATACTGTTGAGATGGATCAACATTATGTATCAATTTAAAAATGCAATCAGTATTTCTCATCTGTTGCCAAGAGCTGAGCACCTCCAACATGGCTAGAGGTCGTGTTACATCACATTAAAGTGAATAACTTGGCAATTCACTTTCTGAATTGGATCACACACCTTTTCATTCAGTCAGTTACTACTTCTCTCGCACTGAAGGAATCGAGCAACATGTCCAATCACTGTGTGAAGGATGGCTCAACAGTTTGCCATGGTATGCAAGACTTTGTTTTCTTTCTGCCTTTTTTTTTTCCTTTTTTTCGGGGGGTGTACCGTAATGACAACAATCTCTTCACTGACTATGTTCATTTGATGTGATCTACTTGAAACTGCAAATAAACACCGGCACGTTCAAACGCTCTCTGTTATTAGACTGCCGTGTGGTTTGCAGATGGTTGTGACAGTGTTGTAGGTGAGTTACTAATGACTCCAGTCCCTCGGCTCTGTGGGCAATAACCGAGCTACAGTCTTCTATCGTCTTTTAATACCTGGATAAAACGGCAATCTGCCAGGTAATACAACTCGGCCCGTCTCGTGCGACCAAGGCATGGACCAAGGAGGTTCTATCGTGCGACAGAGAATGTGTGTGTCCCTCCAAAACGTCCCCAACACAACCGATAGGAACTAAAATTAATTCGGGGCACTGACCCACTAAAATTTTATAATTAGGCCTATACAATGATAATAATAGTTTTAGTTGCTACATAATAATAATAATGATAGCAACTATAGCAATAATATCGGCAATAATAGTTATCTGTGTAATGCTCAAAATAATTAATATTTCAGAGCTGTCTGTAATTAATTGAATTGAAATGTATTAATAGTGAAATATATGATAAACCTTACAAAATAAATTCAACACAATAAACTAATGTTACCTATACTATCAGACATATTTACTGCAAGCCTCCATGTTATTCATTTTTATTAATTTATTTTCTGTCAGGACAATATTAATGCGTTTCATATTTTTCAAATAACTGTAGTTAGTAGGGTATTTTTTTAATGAATTTGAAGACTAGGTTTTCACCCAGAACAGCCACACTGGCCCATGATTGGCAGACATACTGACTCCCCTGGTTCAGCAGTTGTGTGTCAGTTCAAACACTGTAATCTGCCTGGAGGAAGGGTTTAAACAGTTTAGATAGGCTGCCAATCAACACCAAGTCTGGTTTTGATGCATTAACTGGAGCTGCAATGGCCTGTAATTTTTGTTTTGTTTTGAAAATGCATTAACTTTAATATAATCTTTGTTTTAACTGCTTAAACTGCTTTAAAACTGCTATTTTTGAAAGTGTATCCATTAAACATCATTGATCACTTATATATAAATATAGGAAAAAAGGACATAATCTCTTGTGCTGTTACCATAGGCATCCTAAACACTTTTCCTACTATGCACCATGGGAATGGAATAATCTACAAAATGATCTAAAATTAAGACACATTTATATCCATTGATGAATTTAAGGGCATCATAAAGAATGTGGTGATGGAGACATGTAGTTGTTTTTCTGGAGAGGCCACTGTGTTTGAATAGCTGTTCTTCTGTTTTATTGTGGATTTTTGTATATCATGTTGTATGCTGCATTTTAATATGTTGTGATTCTGTACGGCTGCTACCTTGGCCGGGTCTCTCTTGTAAAAGAGATTTTTGATCTCAATGGGACTTCCTGGTAAAATAATGGTAAAATAAAATAAGTCCTGCCCAGTCTCAAGTGGCTTGTGATTAATCGTGATTGGTCTAGTTATGTTGGTGTTCATGCACATTACTTGAGTCTTGAAGGTGTTGAGTCCAGCTCTGTGTATCTGTTCAGCGTCTCGGTCTTCAACAGATGGTTGGTTGCACTGCAAGTTCATCCACATCTTCTGACTGGGAGAAAGGGCTCCATGGGATCCTTTTGGTTTATCAACTGTTGTTCTGTGCATAATCCAGTTGACAGCAGTAAGAAAGAGAATGGGGAACAGCCTGTTTTTTTTTACTGGGAGCCGCTCTATGCATTACCCAAGTTTTACAAAAGCTTTGAATACAATGACGCTGCACTGATTCGTACAACTATCAGTGTCTTTAGAGCTTCCATAGGGTATCATGGTGCAAAAAAAATACTTTTTGAAGTCAATGTAGTTGATGTGTTACAGCATGTGTTTCCTAGCACTGTTGGATGTTTCTTGGAACATTTGGACCATGCATCCCCCACTTTCCTGAATCTAACTTGTTCCTTCCTCAGCTTGCTGTCAACAGCTGAATCAATTCTGCAAAGCAGTACCACAAAATACCTTGTGATAGATTAGAGTGTGATGCCGTGCCAACTCACACAGTCTTAGAGTTTAGCTTTCTTCAGAGTTTTAACCATTAGTCCTTTGATTCAGTTACTAGCAGTTACATGTTGGATGTGGCTAGTTTGCTAGCCTTCCTCGACTGCACGCTAAACAAAATGAATGGACATCCTCCAGCAAAACGAGTATTTCCGTGGTGGAAATTTTGTACAGGCTGTGGAAAAGAAATGCCATATAAAAATTTTAATGAGTTTAACACAACCTGAACATGACAAATCCAATCCAGGGGCTGTTGATTCCTCATTCAGACAGGTTGAGATTCTTTAATACTTTTAAAATGGTCCTGTCGTACTTCTAAGAAAAACAATAGGATTTTCAAATTGAAAGTTTCAGATTTGTGTGGATTTGGGACAAAATTTTTTATAAATTTTGCGCAAAGCATATTCCTACATAACGTCAAGGAGGTCAAGGACATCCAAACTGGCAAAATGACCCATAATTCTTTTTTGTGCAGATCTGAGTCTTAATAAATCACAACCACAATAATCTGTATAAAAGCTTACTTTATGAAGCACAGACTAAATATTCAGTAAATATGTCCTTTACATAGTATGAGCATCCTGTCAAAAAACAGTTCAGATATACAAACAAAAACAAAAAAAATCCAGATCCAATTCTGACATCAAAGTGCCGAAGTCGTCATTTTTTTTCTTTAAATAAAACAAAACAATCAACAAATATGTTTTTTTTTCTC
The DNA here is from genome assembly GCF_048128805.1 of Centroberyx gerrardi. NCBI lineage: Eukaryota > Metazoa > Chordata > Actinopteri > Beryciformes > Berycidae > Centroberyx > Centroberyx gerrardi. The sequence goes on from NC_136012.1 coordinate 7,416,089, forward strand.
ACAATCCTATATTACAGCACAGGCCTACCCTAGAACATTGGGAAACAATGGTTAGCACAACAGCCAAAGTGACTATAAGGGGAGGTCTCCCAGTAAGAAAGCAGTTATTTATCCTAACAATACAGCTTTATAAAATGGTAGTTCCTCTCTGAAAATTCAGCTCCATTCCAGGATTTTGGTCTGTACACGGATCCGCTTCCGGGCTTCCAGCTCCGATTCCAGGTTTCCAGCCCAGTCCGTAAGGATCTCAGATCCCATCGGTCGCTGTACGTGTGATATGGGAAGCAGCAGCGGTGCCGTGTCCAGAGCCGAAGATATGACTATTAATAACCTAGATATCCACAGCTCCGGTTGTGTCCACAGGCACACATGCTTCTGTGCCGCTGAGGCTGAGTGAGGGGGCACGAGCTCACTGATCTACAGTTGTGTCAAAAGCATATTAGGTGGGAAGAGGAAATGTGTGCGTGTATGTGTGTGTGTGTGTGTGTGTTTGGGTGGGTGGGGATCAATTAAGGTGCTCACAAACAGCAGTACCGGTGCCCCTCCCACCTCATCCTCACCTCCTCACACAACTCAACACAAGCCCTCCTGTGAAAAACAGGCTCAACACGTTGCTTTACTTGGAAAGACAGAAGCGAGTCAGACATCCGTTTTGTTTGCTTTGTCCTCTCGGTCAAGCAGAGACGGTCTCCTACTTAGAAAACCGACGCGGTCTCTTCTTCTTAGAATTCAAGTCTGTCCGTCCTCCTCCTCCTCCCAGCCCACGTGGAGGATGTGTTGACGCCTACTCGGCTGGCGGGGCCGCTCTGCTACTGTTGCCCTCTTCCATTCCAGTATCCAAACGGTTTTCATTGATTTCACATGCTTAGCTGGAGCAGTCCCGCTGCTACGTTCTCCAACCAGCCACTCTGTGCTAGACTTGGGCCTGCTTTCCCAAAAACATCTTGGTTATCTTCATCTTGGTAGCCTCCAAGAGGCCCATGAAACATGTCAGAAATCAAACAGAAAGTCAAGTCACTGTGCTTTCTGATTCTGAATCTGAAAGCAAAGTAACTTGATTTTCTGTTTTCTTGGAACTGGTATCGACAGTTGAAAAGTGTTATTGGTGCATCCCTAGTCAATAGGACTGTCTTTGTGCTGAGATGCTTTTGAGAAACCCGTGCCTGATTGTGACGGCAGTCTTATTCAACAGAAGGCCATGGGATTGTTCCTCACCCAACATGCTAAATAGCACTTTTGAATCCTTAATACAAAACATGACCCTGCTTTATTTACTTATTCCTGTTGCCTACAGCTTCAATGTCTCAACTGCGAGCACTTAAAACGCATGCGGATGCACACACAGACACGCATGCACACGCACGCACGCGCACACACACATTTACTTCATCACAGCACACACCAGCCGATCCAGTCATATGCCTCCCACCCACACTTTCCTGTTCTGTCCTTCATTTCCATCTTCAGAAACCTAGCATCCAACCGTGTCTTGTTATCTATCACGTCCAGCACCAGTCCGTGTTCTCTGTCATGACGCTAAAAGAGCAGTGAGGGGGAACTGTACGAACAGAACATGGCACAGTGCTTTCATTCAGTCACATATCGTTATCATCTCAAGTTCAGCTTTCTGTTGGAAGAAAACCAAACACAGAATAATTAAATACATGTCAGCACTAGAGGCGGCGGCAGCCCGAACATCAGAGAAGCAGGCTTGTGATGAGAAGCTCGCTGGTTCAAATCCCAGCACCGGCTGGGAAAATCTGACAAGCGAAAGAGTAACACTCTCCCCCTCCCTCAACAACTAGTGTCGAGGTGCCCTTGAGTAAGGCACTCCACCTCCAGTTGCTCCGGTGGAGCGGCTTAGTGGCCCACAGTGAAAGACTGTGGTTGTACTGCGCAGCTCCAAGGTGTGAATGTGTGTTAACTGTACGAGCGTGAAGCGGGGCGTTGCTGAAGAAGAGCATGCGTGCTCAGCAAAAACCCTTCCCGGGGTTTTAAAAATTAAATAAATAAATAAATAGGCTACACATAGCAGGGACTCCAACCTTCTAGAAGTTCGTCTGAGTTCATAGTTGCGAGCGTTCAAGAGTCCAGTTTTTGTAACGCCGGGACAGATATGCTGTATCTACACACACCGTGCTCCGCAAAGGGTCCGTACTCAGGCATGTGAGGAGCTGGGTGTGTGAGAGTGAGTGAGAAAGGCCAAATGCTACAGTAGTACCACCTTCACCCCCGGGACCCGGGACCCGTCACCACCCGACACCTAGACTGAAGAACAAGGGCAGGACAGTGTCCCCGAAGGCAAATCAGACCCGGGGAACACGAGCGATGACAGCTGTAAAGAATCTGTCTCTATCTTTCATAGTCGGTGGATAAAACCTGCTGGTGATCACACTGCCCTCTCCTTGTTCTTCTCTCTAGCCTGAAACCAAAACACTAGAATGTCCTCAATCTGCTCATAACTAAAGACACATTTAAAAAAAAAAAGACAATTGCATCGATCTTACTTGCACTGAAAAATAATACTGATGATACTGTGATAAATAGAAATTTAATGTGCAATAAAAAAGGTCCACGAACTGAGGTTTGGCAGGATCAAGTTGTCGGGGACGGAGGGCGGGTTCTTCATCTATTGCTCAGGGACACAAATTTATCACGAGGGTTGATAAATTCTAGCGAGGATAGCGACGGTCATTTCTCCTGTAGCTGCCCCCCTCCCCCCCTCTCAAGTACAACGAATATTACTGCGCATCCACCCAGGAGCAGAGACAGGAGGAACGGAGGAGCCAAAACACAAAAACAAACCAAAAAAACCCTATTAAGAAGATGTTGTAGGATCAAGCTAGGTTTGGCTTGGAGGGTTGTTGTTTTGCAGGGCGCGGTCTCTGACCCTCCTCCCCCCCTCAGCTCCTCTGTCCCGGGGCGGTGCGTCCGGCGGCCCTGCCATTGAGCCCGCTGGCGTGAGCCTGGCTGATGGACGGGGAGGACTGGGTCTTGCGGAGGTGGCCCTCGCGGCCGGGCCGGCCCCCCTCGCCAATCAAGCTGCCCATCACGCTAGCCTCGATCTTCTCCAGGTCGTCCGTCTCGGCGCGCAGCTTGGCCTGCAGCAGGCTGATGTACGTCTCATACCGACTCTTCTGCTCATGGAGAGGAGGAGAGATGGGATGTTTTAGGCAGGGAGACCAAGAGAATAAGAAATGCAAAATCAAGCAAAAAAAAAACAAGGAAAAGAAAAAAATAGAATAAGATAAACTGAAATAACTGTAGTTTGGACCCTGTAGAGCCACTGTCGCCTCACTACTTGCTTTGATTGTGTTGGATTGAAATTTTTTTTTTTTTTTTCATTCTTTTTTTTTGACTGAGGTACTGGTATAAGGACTGACAGTTTGTGACAGCTAAAAACAAGAGACTTACATGTATTCTGATGCTGCAAATGGTAAATTTGTATCATTTGTAAATGTTATAGAAAAAATGGAACAACATTTTGAGTTATTGGGATCTAAAAGTCTGTCATGCTTCTTGACCTCTCAGCTGCTGTCAGCCTTGTAAAAAATAAATAAATAAACGACAGAAAAACGAACAAGCGTCTCCCCAGAAGGCTGTACCTCGTACGTGAGGTAGTGCTCTTTGAGGCGGTACTCCTCCCACTCGCGGCTCTTGGGGTCGGGCGAGGGCGGGTTTTTCCGGTGCTCCTCCACCTCCAGGCTCATCTGCTTCAGCTTGCTCTCGTGACTCAGCAGCTGCTCCGCCTGCACCAATCGCAGCCCCAAGAAACACCGGAAGACCCCCCGAAACAGCCAATCAGAAGCAAGCGGACGCAAATAGAATGTGAAAAATTACCCGGCCCTATGAGTATGATTTTTGTGTGGACTGTGGTTGCTGATACATAGATTTTTTTGCAGTGTATGTATTGTGATACTCTTTATGTATGTATGCACATTCATAAATGTGTGTATGTCTGTAAGCCTACAATGTGATAATGCGTTAGTTTAGTAGTAGTGTGTGTGTGTGTGTGTGTGTGTGTGTGCCAGTGTGTACCTGGTTGAGTCTGGTGGTTGAGGATGGCAGGAGGGGCCGACAGAACTTCTTCATAGAGCCGATGGCGGCAGGGAAGGCCGGGGCGGAGAACAGCGCCGCCACCAGGTTTATCCGGAAGATCCAAGACATCATCTCCTCCTCACTCCTGCAGAGAGAGAGAGAGAGAGAGAGAGAGAGAGGGAGAGAGAGCGAGAGACAGAGAGAGATGGGAAAGGGTGAAGGAAGAGAGAGCAAGGGAGCAGAGAGACAGAAAGAGTGACAATTGCTTGACTAGTGTCTCTCTGTCTGTATATTTTAGTTTCACCACATTCAACCCTGGGTTCTTCCAGAAGAAAAAGCCAGGTACGTTGGGGTAGGCAGAGTGAAAAACAAACAATTATTCCAGTTCACAGACTATAATTTTAATTATGTTATTATCATCTACAACTATCTACAACTAACTAGTATCAACCATTATTTCAATTTTTTGTAAATTATGTCAGTGTCTATAATCTAAATGCCTTTTCCCTTCAAACATGTTTTTGAGTAATTTAACAAGTTAATGTGATTATTGAGTGTTTACAGTAACAGTAACAGATTCAGTTAGAATTTAGTAGTAATAGAGTTTAATTCATACTTTGCACCAATACTTTCAAAATCACAAAGTAATTGATCAATTACTGGAATTAATATGCCAGAAGATTTAGGCATCGCCATATACTATTATGTCTATTTAATTGGTTACCTGCTCATTTGAAATACCTTAAATTCCATATTTTCAGTGTCCTGCTGAAACCTTTCATCTCAAGTTTTGCATTTTTTATGTGATTGACCACTGACACTGCGCCCACAAAATGTTTCATGACCTTTGAGTCATGCTAAACCATTGACAATGTGTTACATATACAGTATATATACTGTATATTTCAAAAAATATATGTGTGAAAGGGAAAATTCCATTGTTTTCTTCTTAATTCCTGTATTGTTGACTTTTTGGAGATTGAAAGTTTTTCGCCGTGTGATGGCGACATGTTAAAATCATCTGGGTGACTCACGGCGCCTGCAGCAAGAAGACCCTCCAGTCGGAGGTTTTCAGCTTCAACACGTTGGCTCTCTTGCTGTAGTCGGTGGCGCAGGTGGCTAAGGCGTGGTGGATCCGCACGGCGTTCTTCAGGTCCACCTCCGACAGGTCTGCGTCCGGCTTGTACTCATCCTGGAGGAGGGAAAATAAAGAAGAACAGGCAAACAATAATGAATAAAGTAGAGTTTTAGAGTTTTAAATGATAAGTCTAAACATAGCTACTCTCTTATCTATACCAATATCCATTCTAACCAAAACAAGATAAAGCAATGACAAAGATACAGCTCATTCATTTCATTTTGCAGCCTCAGGTTGATGACTTCACAGCCTCACATTTGGTCAGTACATCCTTCTCACCAGCAAGGGGAGACAAACATACACTAGAGCAGCTATGCCTCATTTTCTCTCTAACACTCTCTCCATCTCACTCTCTCTCTCTCTCTCACACACACACACACACACAGAGCAGAGCAGCTAGCAGCAACCAGCACCGCTGTCACTGCGGTGGTGGATGTGTGTTTCTATGGCAACGGAGCAGAGGGTGAGATGCGGTACCTTCTGGAGATACAAGATCATCCCCTTCAGAACCGCATAGAACTTCTTCCAACCACGGCGACCCCGCGGGGCTGGGAGAGAGACACAGAGAGAGAGACAAAGAGAGAGAGAGAGGAAACAGAGCGATAAAAAGGGAGAAAGAGCGACCGAGATGGACAGAGAGAGACACAGGGAAAGACAGAGAGAGATAGAGAGAGAGAAAGAGAGAGCAATAGATTGAAAGATACCAAGACAGAGACAGAGAAAAAGACAGAAACAAAAAATACTTTTCTTACATGTTTTGACAATAATTGAGAGAGAATTGGAACTTAAATAAAGTGTGTGTGTGTGTGTGTCTGTCTGTGTGTGTGTGTGTGTGTGTGTGTGTGCGTGCGCGTGCATGCACTCACTGCGCTTGCCGTCCATGTCGGCATGGCTCTTGCGGGTCAGCACTCCATGTTTGTAGGTGACGGCGTTGAGGAGGATGGGGATGGCGATGAAAGGGTTATTGCCGTCCGTTACCCTGGCAACACGTTTACTCCCGCCCTCACACTGCTCCTCCACCAGCTCTGACAGGCTCTTCCTCAGCTCCTCCTCCTCACTGCACGCACACACACACACAATTATCCATACAGATAACCCACATTAGCATGAATTTAAGTTGACATACTTCTGAAGAACTTGCATACTCTAAATACTTTTGCCTTTTGATAAGTACAAAATGTATACTCACATTGCCCACTCAAGCTTCTCATTCTTTATCGAGTTATACAAGACCTGTGTAGGCAAGATGGTAAAAGAGACAGATTGTAGAAATGTGTTTTGAGGATTTTTAATTTGATTACAGCATTGGAATGTGAGGAAAAACCCTCCAAGCTGACAAACAGTAGGTGCTTTATATGTAGCTGTACTGGCTCAGGAGGAGTTCTATACCTTTAATAAGTCTTTGGGGAAGTCTTTGCCGTTGTTGAGGCCGTCCAGATTACTGATAAACTGTTGGCAAGACATCTTCTTCCCAATGTTCTGAGGAGAGGAAAACAAACCGACAGACAGTCAGACAGTCAGAGACAGATGGAGACGGACACAGACAGAGAGAAAGAAAAAAATGAATAAATTCAATTGACATTTGAGAGGAAATGTCATCTCCCTGAAAGATTTATCTTGGGAAACTTTTTTTTTTGAGCAGAGCCATGTTGTCTATCCTGAAGTTTCCAAAAACACAGCGGTATGTGGGGCTGTGAATGTGATTCAAGCCCACCTTCATCTGCACCAACCTGAGCGGAGTTCCCTAATCCTCCACTGGGTGGCAGTGTTATGCTGCTACATAACAGGGGGAGGGGGGTTTACGCTGATCTAGAATCAGCTTTGCCTTGCCAGTGTTTTTCCCTGTAGTTATTAGGAAGCATTAGGCCACCAAAGCAATAGAATCACCGCCACTAGAGAAAATGTGATATTAAAAGAACCTGAGCATGTGGGCCTGTTTTGGGATGGCAGTGTGTCCTAGTGGTTAGAGAGCCTGTCCTTCAACTAGAGGACTTGGGTTCAAGCCCCTGTGTTGGGAAGCATCCATCCTGCTGAAGTGTCCTTGAGCAACACACTGGATCCCTACCAGCTCCTGTACCATAGCTGACCCTGACCTCTGACCTCCCTGTGGAGGGGGACAAGAGGAAAGAGAAGTCCCCTACTGGGATTATTAAAATAATACATTATTATCTAATGTGTAGGGCCAATGTTTAGAATTACTACATTTATGCCTGTTTACGCCTGAATGAAACCTGTAATCTGAAAAAGGAACAGCCGTGGAACCAAAACGATTTGACCCACCACTGCTACTACAAAATATAGGAGGACAGTAATTCTAATGAATGAGGTGGCAGACCTGGTTAGTGCCCCTAGATTCACACTTTTCCTCTGAGAAATGAGGAATGTTCACTTTTCATGGAGAAGTAGCATTCACAAAGCTAAAATACGCAGGATTGGATGTAACATTCACAACAAAATGTATTACGTTTCAATTATTCATTACATCCACTGTATGGCGAGAAAAAGGTTATTGTAATATAATTCATGGCCATAATCCAATTGGATTAACCACTCAAAGTTCACAAATGTACTTATACTTTCATGCAATGCTAGAAGGGCACTGCACTCCTTATTAATTTAAAGCCTCATATTATCAAGTAGGAAACATGTAGCCTAGCCTAAATTGTTTAATTTTAATTTCAATTTATAGATATTGTAATTTACAACATTGTACTGTAAGTAGGGATGGATCAATACCACTTTTTCACTGCTGATACAAATACTGAGTACTAAATTAAGTAGATTAAATATTAGCCAATATCAAGTTACTTTTACTAAACAATATAAAGGCAGACAATTATTTTTCTGTCATGGAACTAAGATGATTAAAATTGGGTCTTTTCTCTTCTTTGGAGAGATCTAAATTCCTTCTGTATGTGAAAAAGGCATAAAATTAAGTTGCCATACATAATTTCACCTGGCTCTGTTGGATTCTATCATTTGGGAAATTTTCCAATACAATATCCAATTTTAGGATGCATAACTATTGGCCTGAATCATACTGTTAGCTGACCAAACAGAAACACCCCTTCCAGGCACAGATGTAAATGAGGACCACAGCTAGCGTTAGTACTATAAGCATACTCACCACCTGCAGGGGCAGAGAGAGACCGGGGGACCAGATATGGTTAGCAGGGGAAGGAATTGAAAGGGAGCAAAAGCAATGGAAAAGAGAAAAAGAGGAAGGATATTTGTTAGAGGAAGGGTATTCACTAAAAGCATCATTAACTTGTGACTGTGAGTCGAGTTAAAGAGCAGAGCAGGAGGGTCGAGGAAGACCTATGATACTGATCGAGTTCTGTCGCCCAGACCACAGTGCTCCAGTTTAAAAATGAACGGATGAGACGATTAGAGGAGAGGAGAGACAGAAACAGGTCAGAAAGTAGGCCGGGGAGGGGAGAGAGAGAGAGAGATGAAGAGAGACAGAGAGAGAGAGGGAGAGAGAGATAGAGAGGGAACAAGAAAGAGACAGAAAAAGAGATGTGAATGGAGACATGCCATTGCTGACAATGGACTATGTTTACACTTTGTTTGCCAGCTTTGCAAGAAGAATTCTGTCTATTGTTAGTGGATCCTACAATACCAATAGAATAGAAAACTTAGTAAAAGTCGGTGCGTACGTGTCCGTGTAGATCAGTGTTGAGCAGCATGAGGGCGCAGGTTAATGTGTGGGCTCCGTCTGCCAGGGGACAATAGACAAGGCTAAGGTCATTGAAATGTCATGCTGCTCTGCTACACACACACACACATACACACACATGCACAAATGCACTGCCACACACTCACATAAACAAAAATACTATACAATGTGTTCCAGTCTGTGTAGCTTTTTGTAGATCATATTTCTTAGCAAGCTTTAGTTCAGTTCAAAGAGAGAACTGCTTTACTCTACTTAATCTACATCATCACTTTGCTGTCATTAAAAGGTCATTAAGGTTGCTTTTTTTCTCCACATCATAAGAGATTTTCCTCATTATCATCACCTTCACCACCATCATCACCCTCATGGTCCTGACCTTCAGAGGTCGGTGTCTGTGGGTTGCAGTGGCAGAATCGCTTGGAGAAATGTACAAGGACCCTTTCTCTCTCCTGGGTCTCCCCCATCAGCGGAAAGGCCTTCAAGAAGTTCCTGTCACACACAGATGACATCACAAGGTCAACACGAGGTCAAATTATTTTAGTCATTTTTGAAAAATGCATGATTCTGATTGGTATTAAAGAAAATGTGAAACCTTCTTTGTAGCAGTTCTTCTTTTCTAAACTGGTCATGCACCCTGAAGTATACTGTCATCAAAAAAAAAAAACGTATGTTCTTGCATGTTCTTTCCCTCTGTGTCTATGGTCCGGTACTGAAAACCAGTTCTCCTTCTGAATTTGAAATAAATTGATTTGAATTCATAACAGTATGCCAGAATCAATGGGCTTCAATAAGCTTTGTCATGCTCCAATCATGCCTTCATACTGCTCATTTTGTGCTGAAATATCAATGCTGCATGTCCCAGTTTTAAAGTGTCAAAATGAAGCTGAGGAAAATACTTGGATTTAAAAGAGAAGAAATATTAGGTCAGCGCAGGCAACTACAGTAACCTGCATTCTTTCTGCATTCAATCTAGCCTATTTGTTCGAAACATAATCTACAATGATAAAAAATAAAGGGTTCTACAGAAACATTTCATTTCTTCCATGATAAGGAAGGGAATCGAATCGATAAGCAGAATTAGAATCAAAACTGCTAAAACCCAAACAACACCAACCCAAAATAAGGCAGGGCACTAAGTGTGCTACGTGTTACTTTTCAACAACAGCACACCTCATCATGTATCACCAGCCCCAGCCTGAAGTGCACACATCAGGCCTTCTTAGCTGAGGAACTCGGACTGAAGGCAGCAGTTTAGACAGCAACATGTCAGGTACAAGGCACTGACGTGCTACACAGCTGTCAACTGCAGTAGCCTGCAACTGTATGCAACACGACAGCTTGATTAGCACAACGCTAATGCCTTGTGAAGAGGGAATGGGGAGAATACGCATGCACGTGTGCGCACGTACACCAACACACACACACACATCGCTACCGAGTGCTGACTGTGCATTACCTCAGGGCTCGATCCAGCGACAGGCCAGAGAAGTCAAAGAAACTCAGGTACTCAGACGCCACCAACTGGCTGAACTCATTACTGCAGGATGGAGAGAGAGAGAGAGAGAGAGAGAGAGAGAGAGAGAGAGAGAAAGAGTGAAAGAGAAAGTGAGAGATGCATCAGCATACCAACGTGGCACTGAAGGGATATGAATGTTATATAATGTTATATAAATGTAAATTCTTGAGGTGACTGCATGTGTTTGAGAATGTCCTGCTGTTAATGTTCTGAGCATGTGGCGACCTTGTGTTGATGTGCTTGATCATGAGGTTTGTTGTCAGTCTGTAAATCAATCTGTGCTGGTTTTACATGCTGTAAATGTGCTGTAGATGCATACTTTGTGTCTGTGTGTCTTGTCTATACACATATGTGCCTGTTCATATCAGTGCATATGTTTTTCTCTGTTTATGGTCTTTTAGTAGTGTGTGTGTGTGTGTGTGTGTGTGTGTGTGTGCGCGCGCGTGTGTGTGTGTGTGTGTGTGTGCTCACTTCTTGCCCAGGTGTCTGGCCACGTCGCAGCGTTTGAAGCCCTCGAGGTGGTAGAGGCGCTTGGCCAGCCTCTTGGCGGCCTCACAGTCGGCTCGGCAGCCGTTGGCCAGAGTGTCGGTGCTGCCGCGCTCCAAACGCTCCAGACTGCCCAAATCACACTCCTCTGAGTCAGACAGCACGTCTGTGAGGTTGGCATCGCTAGGGAGGGGAACGCACGCACGCACACACACACACACACACACACACACACACACACACACACACATACACACAAGCAGGTGCCCAGGTTAATGAATGGAACACATGTCCATCGTTACACGCCTACTCACTTAAGCTGAATAGAAGACACTGTAAATTGCTGAGCACAAAACCCAATTACATAAACATATGTTAACATACACACAAATAAAAGTCAAATGACTTTCAAATGACTTGTTATGATGTTGACCCAGTTTCACTGCCACTTAATGTCCTATTTTACTGCAGTGGCTGTGGAAAAATCTGTAGGCCTGGAGCAGAATGTACCTTCCCCAATCTCTTCCATAAAGGTGGAGTAATCTCAAACTGTTGCATGAAATTCAAATATATAATGTTAGAAAGTGAACGTATTTTAATATAAAAACTAACAACGGTATGGGCAATTGTAGCCTATAAGACAGAAAAATATGTTCTCCCCTCCCTCTGCAATTACCATCAACTTGCCCTTGAGCAAAGCAGCTAACCCCCAGCTGCCCCAGTAAAGTTGCTCATTGGCCATCAGCAGACAGTGGTTGTACTGGGAAGATCCCAGGTGTGAATGGGTGTAACTGCATGAGTTTGAAACAGGGCGTTGCTGCAAAAGACCGAATGTACTCAACCTTTCATGAGTAGTTAAGGTTAGGAAGGAAAAATTAAATCAGTTGCCAAACAGTTACAGACACTAGAACGAACATGCAGTTTCCATTGCAAAGGAATGACTTGTATAGCCTGCATGAATGACAGACATTACCGTATTCAGACACTACACATACTCTGGTTGAAGTTATAATTCCTAGCTTTGTGGTTAGAACTGATTCAACAACACATTCACTGAACCAAAGAGTCACAGAAAAGCTGTCATATATACTGAATTATAAAGTTAAATTTGTGATGATTATGAAAATAACTTCCATACAGCTTCTTTTCTACCCCAATAGACTTCGACACATTGCCATCCACTTGATTTGGAGACACTTTAAAAAAAAGTTGGAAAATGATTTCATGCAATCGCTGACATAACTCTGAGAGTAATGTTGGCACAGCAAAAACAACAGCTTACTCAACTCCTTAAATCACAGATCAAGCTGAAAAAACATGTAGGAATAGGCCTTGGCATACAGAAATAAGGCCATCCCTGCAGTCTGCACTTGCATCCTTGCATAATTACTTTATTTCCAAAAAGCAATTGTCCTTTCTTTTCATTCACTCAAAAGATGGCCATGTGATAGGTTTTTTGAGAAGGTAATTCAATGAAATAGTTTGATTTTTGAACAATGAAATTTTAATATGACCATTGCTGTTACTGATTTAACCCCTTCCCACTCTTCAATCAGCTTCAAAAAGCTTACCTACAATCACACTGATAGAGAACTCACAAGAGACAGGGCTTATAGCATACAGTTTCATGCTTCAACAGCATTAATGCTTCAAAAAACGAACTGACTGATTCTCTTCTCTCTTGCTCCCATCTACAGAGAGTTCAGGTTCAGCTACAGAGCGGAAACTCTGGAGCTGGTAGGGACTCAAGGACACTTCAGCAGGGTGGATGTTTGCCAATGCAGGGTTTGAATGTGGATCATCCAGTTGAGGGACGGTCTCTCTAACCAAGCCTGGGCCTGCAGTACCCCAGATGGCTCAAGTATCACCGGGAGAACGGAGAGAATCAATGTAGAGAATTAAAGTATTAATTAGTGCCTATTTAGTTATGTATTTAAAGCTTGTGCCATATTGAGCTAGTTTGATTGAGATATTGAGTTGTGTCCACTGTACTGCATTCTCGGTACACCTGGCACACAACTACATCCCAAGGTTAATCAGTGGGATGTTAATTTAACTGATATTTAGCTTTTACTAGACTTGAAATACTCAAAGCAGCTGGTTTGGTTTTGATTACAAGTTAAAACAATCTTTTTTATAACTTTGCGATGTAACATATGATAGCATTTACATATAAGTGAAACAAATTATGCCTCTTCTCTAGGCCTATTAGACAAATCTAATCAAAAGGCCTTGTCTAGTTGAAACGGACTGCAGATCTTATTAACAGCGCCCATAATACATTTATCCCACTCAACCCATAGAGACACATCATCTAACATAAGAGCAAAAGAGCATAACTTTTAATAATTGGCAGTATTGAACAGAAACAGCATAAATAGCTATTTATTTTTGCATTTACTAGCAAATCGAAGCAAAACAGCAAACGGTCCCAGTGTCATTTCTCAAGAAGATGCACATTCACTTCCTCAGTCTAAATGTCATTGCCTGTCTGTCTCTGCATCTGTGTGACACTGTCAGCATTCTCGGCAGATGATTCAGATGTTTTTTTGCATAATCTGATCAGGCCAATTGCATTAGCCTCCCAAATTCAATACGCTACGCTGTGTTGTCGTGGTGATGTGCCGGTTGCCATGGATACAGCAGAAGCTGGGTGTCCTGTGCTGGGAGGAGGAGAGGAAGAAGAGGGACTGTAGACTACCGTGACACTGTCTATCACATGTCTGCTGTGAGGCGCACGCTGGCTTCAGAAACTACACACACACACACACACACACAAACACACACACAGGCAACCATGTAGTGTGTACACACATGCAAACACAGCACATACATGTATATATACACATGCAGGCAGAAAGATGCATGCACAATTGGACCATGCCTACACACACGTTAACACATAAACACATAAACACACACACCCACACACACAATGAGCCTGTGGTAAACCATCAAAACAATATCTAGCCCAGTGTTTGCAGTGAAATTGCTTTCGCTTGTCTGACCGTATTAATTCACTAGACTCAGAGACCTCATAAATCATTCAAAACTCATATCAGTCATGGGGCTAAAATGATGCCGGGCTCTCCCAATGCAATGCTGTCTGGCAATGATAGAACCAACACACACACCACATACACACACACATAAAATAAGAGAGCGAATGAGAGAGAGAGACGGTCTAAAGTATCAAATATCCAATGCAGGCCTTTTGTTCTAAAATACTTGACCTTACTAAGGGCCAACTGGCAGAGAGTAAAACTACTTGTCTATCTAAAGCCACAATTCTATATCCCCAGGCCACACATATTCAGTCAATGTGAGTGGCACTTACTGTGTGTGTGTGTCAGAGAGAGAGAGAGAGAGAGAGAGAGAGAGAGAGAGAGAGAGAGAGAGAGAGAGGGAGAGAGAGCGAGAGAGCGAGAGAGCATGACGCTGCATGCCAGTGACTCATATACTAATCTCCATGGTTGTGCGCCACCCTCACCCACATCTACAAGGTGTGCCTGTAAGGTGTGTGTGTGTATGTGTGTGTGTGTGTGTGTGTGTGTGTGTGGTAGGGGGGTCTTAACTGTATTTTCCATGAGATGATCATCAACTATAGGGGGTGTTAATATTCAATTTTGTTATTTCACATGATTTTCTTTCTCTTTCATATACACACACACACACACACACACACACACTGTCGCACACCAAGCTTTTGCAATGGACAAAGTGAGATACACAGTGAGCTGTGTGTGTGTGTGTGCACACACACGTCAACATCACCAGGTCATCTGCTTAGGCGTGTAGATACAATCTCAGCACAGACAATGTTGCAATATTGGACTTATGAATGTCAACAATGTCAATTCCAGCCACTGAAATGGCCTCACACTATTTTACATGGTATTTACTTCTGACTGCACTAACTTACTGCTGAATTAATTGATGGCCAACAAATGGAGAAGTCACACACCTTAATACATTTTGGTTTTCAGTGTATTGTTGACATTGATGGGTCATCACCTAGTGGGTAAAGAGCTGGCTCATGTTGATTTTGTAGAGCTGCTGGTCACAGTTCAAAGTGTAAAACCACCATGGAAACAAGAGTTTAGAGCAATTAGGCTTCCTACAAGTACGAATAGAGACCTTTTCTTGGTATAACAGGCCTACGGCAATACTACGTTGATTTTACATAAAGTTTAACCTCGTGATGGTAGACTGACCCTCATGAAAAAGAAATATAGCAATCCTATAATTAATTTTTAAAAGATGTCTCGGCAAAATTATAAGTCCGTATGGGAAAATTATGGTAATGGCGATATTATGAGAATACCATAGGAGGTAAAAAAAAAAAAAAAAAAAAAAAAAAGTACCATATAAGTTCGCTATAAACTCATTATTGAGCACCACAGACCCGCTAAGTCCCTATGGGAATATTACAGTGATAACATAGGAGATAAAAAATTACCGTAAAACACCACAAAGTCAGTTTTAGCTCACTGTTAATTACCACAGACACACTCTACGTCCCTATAGGAATATTATGGGAATATTACAGCGATTTCTCGCCAGGGTAAAGTTACACTATACACTAGCCAACCAATTCCACTATTTCCATTTTGCCACGAAGCATAGCGTTTAAGCTCCCACCCATTCAGACGTAAAACCCGTACAAACTTCGCAGGGTGAAGGAAACATCAAACTTACAGGAGCTGCAGTAAGAAGTCAAAATGCACATCATATTCGTCTTTCCACATCGTCACTTGGATCTTGGAAATCAGCGGTTAGCAGCGCGCTGCGGTCCGACCGCCTCATCATCCAGTAGTCGGTAAAAGCTGCATCGGCCCCGCTTTCGTTGCTAAACTATCCCCAAGAAAATCTGATTTCCTCATTCACTTAAGCGGACGCCAGGTCATGCATAGTTACTCCTCGTTCGGGGAGCGTAAATCAGACTATTGCGTTATTCCACCATAGTGTCAACAGGCTGGGTTTTTTTGTTTTGTTTTGTGTATTTTTCCTTGAAGTTTCTTGGAGGTTGCCTGCCCACTCCTCACAGGAGAGGATGTTGGGGGCGGAGCTGTCGGGCCGACTGGAGAGACTTTTTCTGATGAATTATAATGTTCCAAGTCGTGGCTGTACAATAGATCTGTGTGTCCCGGCCAGCAGACTTCCTCTGCATTGAAGTGAAGGGCTCCGAGCCAGCAGATCAGTTCAATATCACTGGGACGTCTTGTATCTGGACTGCTGAAGTTCACTGAGGGGGCTACATTCCAGCATCTGCTTATTTCATATGGCTATTTCTGGGTTTACTATCTTTTTAGGCTGGCATAGATCAATTTATGATGTAAATTCATAGTACACATCATACTGAGAAGTGTATGGGGATTGGATCTTTTAGGGGATTTTTTTTTTTTTTTTTTGCCTAATGATGATCACCGACTGGAGGTCATAGTTTACCTTTTTATTGGCCTCTACATTGCTGTTAATAACATAATTTAAGGTTACAGTGACATATAATAACGTTTGTAATAACAGATCATGTGATGGCATGGAGATACACCCCCCCCCCCCCCCCCCCCCCCCCCCACACACACACACACACACACGCACAGACTTTTATAAGCCACACTGACACATCCCTGCATGCTCCCTCTCTTTTTAAATCCCTCCTTCCCCTTTCTAGTCTGGTGGAAAGGAGAAGAAAAGAGGAGGCAGAGGACGGAGAGGCAGCTGTGGGGTCGCAATCGACAGATTTAGAGGAGTGTGAGGTGAGGAGAGATGAGAGAGGAGAATAGAGACGGACCCCAGGAGGAAGTTTACCGGTATTCAGCAGTATTTGGCCGCTATATTGAGGGATTCACTGCAATCTGGTCTCAGGCCGGTTTTAAACAAGGTCTGCAGATCATCAGGCATAGACAACGGCAACAAAACAACTAAATTTCCTTGACGACAACAACAACACAGAAATTCGATCAGCACTGGGACCAGAATCCTTTTTGGACCAAGGAGGTGCTGTTGAAAACTGGTCACATGTCAGCCTGTGAATCATGGCTAAACTTTGTCATTTACAGGCCATGGATTTACATGGGAACAGAAGACAGGATTTATAAACCTGATGTAGCACAGATCTGAACAAGGGAAAAACTGATTCTGTGTTTACACAGCCAGCAGAGGATAAGTGAGATAAGTGCCTCTGTAAATCACAGCCTCAATTACCACCGGTAGCCTATCAATTACATCCTCTCTAACATATGCAGCCAATCAAAGGAGTCCTTAGTTTTGTGCTAGCCAACTATAAACAGCCATGCTGCGATAATGCCAACAACAGACTCAAAAAGACCGTTGTCATTAACGTTTATGTGCAAATCCCAGTATTAAACATCAGTCCAGTTGTGCTCCAGGTAGCTGACTCCCAGTTTAACCAGCAACAGATTCCAACACACTCAACTCAGAAAACAACAAGGCCACACAAGATCACTGATCACACCAAACCACCACTTCCATCTATCCATTGCAAAGATGGAAAGATATTTCCTTTGAAATTTCCAATGAGCGTGCTCTTACTGCATCTTTCAGGCCTCCAAATGATTAACTAATGCTTTTGTAATTGATATTTTACTAAATTAATTGGTCATTATCGATTGAACTAGAGCTTTTTCCACCTGTCCTTTAGTGTTTACATTTATACCCTTGCAAGTTTCTATCAAAATGCAATCTGTTACAGATTGTACCACTTGAAACTGTAATCAGTAGCATAACCCACTAAAATAATCAAACTGAGTAACATTGGGATTACCACTAAAACCAATGAATGTGGGGATAAAGTAAATGAACAATTTACTCCAATTTATAGAACTGTAATTTGAATTATAAATAAGAATTAAGATTACAGAGTTATAACCAAATTATCTTGAAATGCCTTTCCCCGTTAATTGATTGTTGTCCAGTAATCTACTAGTACTAATGTATTAGTAATTCCCTAAATATTATATATAAGTAAAAACAAAGTGACCACCTCATTTTCAAAATTATCTGTAATTTGATCACTTCTATACTATAAAGCCTATTTTTTATAATCAGATTACAGTAATCTCATTACATGTAATCTGTTACTCCACAACCCTGTGCACAATATAATCAGTGGTTCTGTTTTTCTCTCTCATTCTCTCTCTCACACACACAAACACACACACACACATACAATGGTGGACAATGGACAATGGTGACCTCTTTTGGCTGGGTGAAACAAATTGTGGTCAGGTGTGGGATTGTGTAGCAAAACACTGACCACAGCAGCTTCGTCTGGCTACAACTAGAGAATAACTTCCCAGTTTTCTGCCTTACAATCTGTTGCAGACGCAGACAGGAGGGGAAAAATGCCACAAAACAGACACAAGTGTTTTCCCTGCGAGAGTCTGGTTGGCCTTCCAAACGGCACATACAGGAAGCCTTGACACAGGCCTCCGAGGAGACAGGCCTATGGTAAGAAGAGCCTCATTCAGCTAAAACAGTCATTCGTACAGTAAGATTGTGGGATGTGTCATAAAACATAGAGTCAAGCTATAAATAGACAGAAAGAGGGATAAATCTGTTGGTGCTGAAATGATTCAGTCAGTGAGTGTGTGAGTGCATGTGTGTGTGTGGAGAGAAGGGTGAAAGAGAGAATTTGTCTGTATTACTGCTTGTGTTGCAAAAGTGCGTGCACATGTGTATTTGTGAGTGTGTGTGTGTGTGTGTGTGTGTGTGTGTGTGTGTGTGTGTGTGTGTGTGTGTCCATATCACTGCCTGACTGCGAGCCAGGAAAGGATAATCTGCAGGGTATTTCAGCTGCGCTATAGAACCGCGCTGAGGGTTTTATTCCCAAAGTGACACCATGAAAGATGTGTGTGTGTGTGTGCATGAGAGAGAGTGATAGAAAGAGAGAGAGAGAGAGAGAGAGAGAGAGAGAGAGAGAGAGAGAGAGATTCAGAAGGTGAACGATAAATATCAAGGGCCCCCATCGCGTAGCATTTGGATGTATGCGCATTATGCATATTTTTGTTTACGCGCGCCTGTGTCTTTCATGTGTGTGTGTTTCTGCACTCGACGGTGTATATGAAAGAGATTAGTCCACGAGGCAGAGCTGCTTCTCTGATATGGGAGCGGCTGCGTCTGGCTTTTATCTGCTCTGCTTGGGCTTAGATCTGGTAGGCTCGCTAGCTTCGGGGGGGAGGAACACACACTCACAGTATGCTCAACGCGTGAATACACATAGAAACACATGCATGCATGCAGATGTGCAGGCGTACACGCCGCACACACGTACACACACTCGAATACATGCGTGAATGCGCACACACACTCCGCTACACCGGGCCATGCCTTGACTTCTGAACATCAGTTTGTGCTTTGGTGTGTGTGTGTTTCTCTGTGTGTTGTGTAAGGTAGGCATATGTCAGTGTATCTCCTTTCTCTTAAGCATTTGTGTGTGTGTGTGTGTGTGTGTGTGTGTATGTGTGTCAATATTACACCACAGGTTGCGTTATTAAACATTAAACAAGTACTAGGTGGGTCTAGTCAGCAGCTGGTTAAGCTGGTAGACAGACAGGATCTACATCAGAGTTAGGGATGCAGACAGACAGACAGATACACAGACAGACAGAGAGACAGACAGACAGAGAGACAGACAAACACACAGACAGACAGACCGAGAGTGTATTTGTGGTGGTTTTAGCAGGCTCTATGGATTAAGGTTAAGCTTCAACCTCAGTGGCGGTTCTCGCCGGGCGCAGAGGGACACAACTCATGTGGAGTAACTGACTGACTGATTGACTAACTAACCAAATGACTTAGTATCTGACTGATTGACAGACTAATCAAATAATTTACGACATGATCTAAGTGATTTACTGACCGACTGACAGGCAGGTTTGCTGACTAGATAACTAGATAAGAGACGGGCACTGTCAGTGACTGTTTGACTATCTTACTTAAAGTAATAATACAGAAATGTCCATTTTGCTACTCGCTATCACTGATTGATATAACATTGATAATGGTTGAATTAGTAGTGATTCAAAAATCCTCTGGTGTACAGGAAGTGTTTCATGTTTCCGATTTGTTTCCGGTTTGTTTGGAATAAACAGAAGAAGAACTGGGTAGTTAGCATGAGCAGTGATAGCCACCATGGCTGAACAGACAAAGAAAAGAGAAACTGAAACTGCATCAACAGAAAATCCAAGGAAAAAGACGTCACAGTACTGGACACACTGTTTGATTGACAGGTGATCTCTGGGAAATACAGTGCAGAAACACCACAGCAATGAGGCTGAGCAACAAAGATGGAAACAAAAAAAAAGAGAGCAGATTACCACTTAAATGACTGAGTGGCTGGATGACCAGCCAACAAAATGACTGACTGACTGATTCAACCACAAAACAACGAAATGCCTGCCAAGTTGACTGACTGACTAGCTGACTGATTGACTTGCCATTTTTTATCCACTGCTTTGCAGCTGGTCTGTCCTGCGGAGAAAAAGACTGGTTGCCCACAAGGCCCGAGGTGTCACATTGTGTAACCATGCCAGTTCTGTAGCTACCCACCGGGAAGAAAGGAGGGAGGGAGGGAGAGGAATGAAAGATAAGAAGAGGCTGCAGGGGAGCACTGTAGGGGAAATGGGGGAGGAGGTGATGCAAACAGGAAAGGAGGGGACGGGCAATGAGATAAAGTGAGATAAAAGGATAAAGGGAGGTAGGAGATAGGCAGGAGGTGAGATGGAGCAAACAAAGAGATGGAGTGACAGAATCAAGGAGAGAGAAAAAAGAGATGAGACGCAGGGAAAGACATGTAAACGCAAGCAAGGTTGAGATAATGTGTGTGGATAGCAGAGCTTTGGATCAAACAGAACCTAGTAGACACCATTTATATCTTGTATTCATAATTATTGTTTCTCTTTCACCTAAATCTGTTTTACGGGATTGTAAATCAGAAAAAGCTTTTAAGAAGAGTTTTTCTATGAAGGCCTCCCCTTTCTATCTATTTATTATGAACTGGGACTTCTTACAGTCCATCCTTTTTTAAGGATTTTCTTTTACCAGTACTAGTGCAACTCAATTGGGCTGAATTTTCTTTCTTTTAAAAATCACATATAGTCCCTCTATATAGTAAACTATGTTATGAAAAGTTTATAAAACTGTTGTAATGTTCTGCATGTGTTTTTTCAGAGTAATGGGTTTTGGCTCCATTAACTTGCCCTGGCACTGCTGACAAATTCTTGCAATTTCTGCCTCCAATATCCCAAAAACGAAATCACTGAGGCAAGTGCTTTTTGAATGGACAGAAAGGATTCCCAGTTCCTGATGAATTAGATACTGTAGGTGGCTTAAAAAACTTGAACTATCCCTTTAAGACTGAGTAGCACATGTATCCACTCTAGCTTTAAGTGCTCAAGTGGCTGGCAAGCTGGCTAGCATAGTAGAGCAATAGTCACACACACACACACACACACACACACACACACTCAGACCCTGCTGGGTAGAGGAAAGCTGAAGACGATGATGTCATGACATAAACAATAGCTCATTCAGCTTGGCGCTGGTGGTCAGGAAGCCAGTCCGTGCTTAAAGGACAACATCTGTAGACAGACAGAGAGGGAGAGAGGGAGGCAGAGAGAGAGAGAGAGAGAGAGAGAGAGAGAGAGAGAGAGAGAAGAGAGAGAGAGAGAGAAAGATAGAGATACAGAATCCTTGGTTCATCCTGTAACTCATACTGAGCTGTGGAAGCACCAGGAGAATCCAAGAGCAAATCCCAGCAGTTAGCTGAGCAGATCATGCCAGAGATCTGTGCATCTATTTGGCATTCCAGTGGATTTGTAACTCTAGAAACCGTGCAGGGGGCAGAGCTGTGGAGAATGAGCCTTAAGGATTGCATACTAGCCAGCCAGACAGACCTATAGCCATAGGTCAAGTTACGTGGTTTTTTCCCATATGGTTCCTGTTACCACTTCCCCCTCGGTGGCTCTGCCCTGGCTCAAACCCCCTTAGTGCTATTAAGGTAATTAAATGTAAGAAAGTAGTGTCAGCTGTTGCTATGTATCCCACAATTCTTTGGGGTCTATGCAAATATCCTCAACATGGTGCCAAAATGCTGGACAGAATGGATGAGAGTTAGTGAGCTTAACATAGAAAATCTAACAGTGTAAAGTAATTGTGTAAAATCGCAGCATCTGTGATGAATATCAGCTGGCTATTTGAAAGTTCATCAAAGATACTGACAGGCACCTTGTTTCTGATTTCCCAACTGTAGTATAAATTGTATAAATACTGTAGTATAAATATCCAGTGTAAGCCTCCCATATGAAACAAACACACTAGTCCCACGAGTTTGTTTCCATTTGCAAAAGTCTGCTATCATGCTTAACCCCTTTCTTGTTTTCTGCTTGTCGGCGATAAGATCGTCTCTGCTACTGTGCAAATATGCTTTAGGGCAACAGGGTCGGTGGAAGCAAAGACCCCAGCCCCAAGCTCCAGGTCTGCTTCACAATCTTTGCCCAGCTTTAAATCACCACCAACAGGGGAAGGAGCAGTTTCATTCTGAATGCAATAAGACCGCTTAAACAGGCCAAGCCCCCATATCTCCCCTACCACCACTGACTCTATAAAAATGTAAAAACTACGCTGCTGTAACTTTTTAATTTTTCAATACTTCCTTCCTTGTTTGCTTGTTGCTGTTTAAGTCTGCGGTATGAACACAGCGTGCATTCAAGCTGAAGTGCACAAATCCAATCCAATTGTGTACAGTAAGGTTTTCTCTTCCCTTCCCTTCCCTTCTCTTCCCTTCTCTTCTCTCCTCTTCTATTCTATTATATACTAAAGGATTGGAGGAAATGGTGTAAACTGAACTGGGTTCAGCTTTGCAACTTCCTCACTAATGAGACTGATTAGGATTTGGGACAGGGGAAACTGACTCTGAGTCAGTGTTCCTTAGCAAGACCCTGAAGCCAAACCAACAGCAACAGTGAAGGATATAAAGGATGATTATGCTAATCGTTTAACATGAGCATAGATTTTTTTCCCGTGCAGTGTACTTTATGTTGGCCAATAATATGTATATGTAGGCTTGTGTGTTGCCATCCTAAATTGTTTGGCACGCCTTGTGTGTTTGAGTGTGTGTGCAGGAACAAAAAGAGCTCCTTTAGAGCAGCCAGACCAACCAGACAACCCACCCCTCACCCCCACCCACCCACCCACCCTGCCCCCTCACTCAGGGCCCACAGCTGGGTCTCACCATGCTCACGCCACCTGCTGGTTAAGCCAAGGTCACAGTATATTAATTACACATCAGGCCTATGAAATCTGCACAAAGCTTCCTTTGCCTGGCTGCGACAGGATGCACACTGGACGTTCACCCAACAGTGTTTCACATTCGAAAAGGAAGTGTAACACGTTTGCACATATCTAAGGTTGTGCATACTGTATCTTTCTTTATATCTACAGTGTAACCATGGTGTGGGAACAGATGTCAGTCAGCCATTGTGGAAATGTGATTATAGTAACTCTCCATAGGCATAACAGAAAGATGGACAGTGTGTGTTAACTGTTATACTCATATGAAAGTCCAGTCAGATTTAAAGCAAAAGGTTTAAAGCATAACGTAGACCCTGTTTTCCCATCTTTTTCCATCACACCAATCGATTCTGACCAAAATATCATCAGTTGCTTCGCTACGCAATTGACAGTAATTAATGAGATTTTGGTAAGAATCAATCTGTATGATGGAAAATGATGGGAAAATAGGGTCCAGGTGGAATATGTCTAGACGTATGCATTAATACCCAATCAAACATCCTTAAACAGCCTCCTCCTTACCTGACAGAGTTGAGCATGGCTCCAGAACCTTCTGTGGCGCCCTGGGAGTCTGTATGGTATCCATTAGGGATGGCCCACCGTCCAGGCTGGCTAAGCACAAACTCTGACCTGCTCCCTGGTATGGTGGTTCTCAGTGGGCTTCCTCCAGCTCCAGCTCCAGCTCCAGCTCCAGCTCCATGTTCGGGCCCCGCTGTGCTCTCCCCAGCCTGCAGATCACCTCTCGGGGCTTCCGGCCCGGCCTCAGCCCCTTCCTGCTCCTGCACAGTGGCTAGCTCCAGTTCCAGGGGTTCGGGGCCCTGTAACAGCGCCCTCTGTTGGATGAGCGGCGTCAGTGGCGCCTCGAAGCTGACACAGCTGTCTGTCTCGTCTGTGAGCGACAGCACGTCCAGCGAATCCAGGCTGCTGTAGCAGGTCCCGCCCCTCAGCAGGGCCGACTCCACGATGCGCTCGAACGTGGAGCTGAAGCCGTCTTTGTTGTCCCCCCTAACCTTCTCCCTCTCTTCCTCCAACTCCCTCTCCTCTTCCTCCTCGTCTTCCTCTTGAACATCAACCTCCTCGACAATTTGCTCGAACACCGAGCTGAAACTGTCCTGGTTTTCTCTCCCATCTGCCTCTTTCTGGACCTCTTCCTCCTCCTCCTCCTCCTCTTCCTCCACTTCTGTGTCGGCCTGTTCTACATTAGTCTCAAAGTTTGAGCTGAAAGTGTCCAAGTGTGTTTGTGTAACCTCCTCATTTCCTCCCTCCTCCTCCTCCTCCCCCTCGTCATCTTCTTCATGTCCATCTATCCCATTTTCCAGTCTGTGTGAAAGTAGAGGAAAGGAAAGGAAAGGAAAGGAAAGGAAAGGAAAGGAAAGGAAAGGAAAGGAAAGGAAAGGAAGGGAAAGCAAAGGAAAGGAAAGCAAAGGAAAGGAAAGGAATGTTAGGAAAAAATTCATTGGCATATACTTTGAAAATAGTTTCTTTGTTAAGACTGGCACACATGCAAAGTAGATCATTCACATTCATTGTTTAAATTATTCTTCATTCAGGAGAAGTAGCACAATAGGCAAATATTTCAGCTTGAATAGACACACTGACAGTTGAAGAAAGATGAAAGATGAAAAAGCAATGTCCAATTTTCTACTTTCTGAATAACCGGAAGCACATCTCTCGTCTGTCAAGCCTCCACACTTTCCATTAATTTGAGAGAATATGAATCTATTATAGCGCTCTATATTGCTGCTGCTGGACAGAAATGCTCCATAAAGTCAGTTTTTTATCAAAGAATGATGTAAAACAGCTTTATTTTCATATTGATTGTATTTTGTATTGATGTATTTCTATGTATTTTATGACACTAGAACCACCAACAGGACATTTTTGTGTTTTCAAATGCATTTAACTTATCCAAATAATGCCACTGGGCCCCAGTCTATCACTTTTCCAAAAAATCAGGATTTTACAGTGTAAAAATCCTCTAAGACTGACAACAAAGCATTTATAACTATTTCAGCAAAAAGGTCAAATTTATCCCCATAACATTTGGCTTTGTTCAGATAAGCTTAAATAATGAGCATCTTGTAAATTTGCTTTGTTTTGTTTCACATTTTTCTCACATAGTAAAACACTAATCAGAAACATGTGTTTTTCAGCATATTTTATACCAGCTAACACAGTTTTTCCCAGGTTTCTCCCACATTTTAAACTTTTTTAAACTCAGCACTCCATTGTCATTCCTTCCACTAATCTCCTATACTCCAGAGCAATTCTCATGTATAATTAATTTGCACTAGTCATTTGTAGTGGTTATTGAGGCACCATATATGCTCTTTGATTGCATTATACATTCCTTTGCTTGTTCCTTTCCATGCAAAACATGTAGAAAATATTGCCAGGTAAATAACAGCCCATGTCCAAAAAGTATGCTATGGACAATCTTTAACAGCATAACTACCACAAAATGTGTTCTCTCAAAGAGTGTTGGAAATTCGATTTAGTAAGTCCACAGCCTCTTTGAAAATGAGACAATTTTTTCTGTTTGTTTGCGTTTCAGATCATTTAATTGAGGCAAGGCTTTTGCTTATTCATTTTGTAAGATGCAAACTGAGTAAAGCATATTAGGCTAAAACTACTCAGCATTAAACGATACTCAGCATAGAAACATTCATTCTATCATGATATGATACAAAACACAAACTGCCCAGCCACAGTCTTAGGCTGGTATTTTCAAGCCATTGACATTTTCCAACTGTGTGTTACTAAAAAGTGATTCATCAAATTGATGAACAGCTTTTTTGTGATACATTGTGCATGCTGATTCATGCTCTCCTGAAACAGATCCAGGTCATATTTTTGTGTAAAATATATGCAATAAACTGTGAGGGGTAAGGCTGACCTGTTGGTGGTTTTAGGGGATGATACAATCGTGGCAGTTTTAGTGTTATTATATTATACATTGAGTTTTGAATGAGTTTCACAAGCTCAAGGGTCGTGCAATGTATACCCAACATTTCCTAGCTGGTAAGAAAAAGGTAGAGATTACACACTTTGCAAAACAAACAAACAAATGAATGTCAAAAAAGGGAGTTACAAGATTTCCACACAATAGCAGCAATGTGTGTCTTGACAGAGCGTAGTAGTAGTGATGTATGAACTAACCGGCCAGCTTGCTCAGGCTGAGTTGCCTCCTGTTCTGTCGGCGGTGGCATCTCTTCCATCTCCTTCCCCTCCTCTTCTTCTTTCATCTCCTCCTCTTCGCATGTTGCCCCCCCCTCCGCCGAGCTTACCTCTGCACTTATACATCCTTCCCCTCGCTTCCCTTCCCCGTCTTCCCCCTCTCCCTCCGCCCCTCCGTCTGTCTGTCGACTCCCAGCGCCAGCGTCATCTATCCTCTCCTCTTTCGCCTCAGCTTCTTCCTCGCCCTTTGTCTCTGCCCTCCCCGCTCCTTCCCTCTGCGCCTCCTCCTCTCCCTCTCTGACCTCCTCGTGTTCTTGTCTCCCCTCGCTCTCCTCTGCCTCCCACTCTCCCGGGCACCCCCCCTCCCCCACCCCGGCCCTGCTGTGCGTCCCCGTGGGCTGGCTGGTGGTTGAGGTGGCGACGGTGGCGTTGGGCTCCACTGGGTTCTCTGGTGGGGTGGGAGAGGGCAGAGCCTGCCCCTCCTGGGTCATGGTGCCCTTTGCTGGGGGGGGCGGAAGTCCACTGGGGCTGGAGATGAGGACCAGAGCTTCAGATCAATGACTAGGGAGGGCTGTCTGAAGAGAGAGAAAGAGAGAGAGGACAATAGGGGAGGAAAATGTCTGTGAAAAAGAAGAGAAAATCTAGAGTGACAGAACAAAGTAGCAAAGAACAACAGAGATGAGGAGGACAAGAAGACAAGGTTCAAGGTACGGAGGGAAGCAGATAGCTACAGTATCTACAGTCATTTGATTATTTCTAGTCTTAATTGTGAGTCACAGAGGTCACCTTCAACAAAGGAGCAGCTGTGTGTGTGTGTGTGTGTGAGAGAGAGAGAGAGAGAGAGAGACAGAGAAAGAGAGAGAGAGAGAGAGAGAGAGAGAGAGAGAGAAAGAGAGTGCATATGTCTGGAACACTTTGTCCTCTACACCAGATGATCCCAAAAAACAGCTCTGAAAAAGGAGGGCAGGAAAAGGTAGAAAAAGTAGAGAGGAGAGGAATACAGACAGACCGGCAGGCTGGCAGAGAGCAAGAGGAGTGTTTAATAAAGCCCAACAGATTCCTGTCAAAGTGATCCAGCTAGCTCTCGCTCTCTCTCTGCCTTCCTCACCATCTATCTGCTGTTTTCACAGCTGACTGAATAACGATCTGCTCCCACTCAGTGCTTTGCTTTGTCCAAATGCATGATGGACACCTGAGATTTGAACCTGCAACCCAATGGTCCTCCACTAGTCTGCTGCACCATCAGACCTCAGTCGGTCCTCCATATCTGTGATGTGTGTATCACTATTGCGGCACAGGGGGAAATGCTAATGCATGCTTCTTAGAGTTTTGCAGAGCTAGTTACGTTTATTGAATTAATACTGGCTTTTAATCGATTGTTCTTGTTCTGACATCACAGTGAGATTTATTGGGCAAGTAAATTATGAAAATAAGCTTTTCTCGAATCCAATCTTACATAAAGAATATCTGTTACATATTTAATTTGTACGTCACATCTGGCGTTCATGTGATGTAACTGTACATGAAAATTATACAATGTCAGGATATAATGTTAACTGTCCCTCATGAAAAATCACAATGAAACTGCAACATTCCTACAGTACAAGGATTTAAAAGTAGCAAAATTGAAGACACATTTCTTCTTATTTGTTGGTTAACTGTTTTGGATTCCGACACTGTTGCAGAGTGCAGCCAGTACGCAGACTTGTCTGGCCAACACAGACAGAGTCCTCAGACACTGGAGGTCTCTTCTCTGCTGAATCATCCGCAGCAAGGGACTCACAACACAACTGCAGTAAAAATATTTACTGAGATTCAAAGCATTTCCTATGGCATGCAGACGCAGGTAACGAGCTAGTTATGTTGAATCGAAAACCCTTAATCCGAGGTTTTACCCTTCAACTCTGAGGTTTCTTAAGAATCATTTTTAGCATTTCTGCTTTATTTGGGTATTAAACCGTGGAGAAAGACAGGGATGATGGCAGAGGGGTATGACATGTGGCAAGCTAAGATGTGAGACAAATTTAAAGCCATGATGTTGCAAGTGCACTGGCTTCGCCCCTTGAGCATGAGGATACCACAGGCCCACTAAATGTTTCATCAGACCAGCAAAAGGATGATGCAAATTATCCAGAACCCAAAAAGTCATGCAAACTGCTTCCTTGCATCACGCTCATCAGCTAATTACAGCAGTGTCTTTTCCTTCTTTCTGACTTTTTAAAGGGTTTCCTTATGTTTTCACCTACATGCGATGGTGCAGTTGAGCCCTCAATCCTCATCCCTGTGGGAAATGTTACCACTGGAGCGCTCTAAAAGCCAAGAAACACCTTGGATTTATGTTGAGCTACAGCTTAGACCTCTGCTAGAGTGGTGCTAATTGTCTTCTGTCACGCTGTGGTCTGAAATAGTGGAAATTGTCTTCTGTCACATTGTGAGAAATAGAGGCCCAGTTCTGCAAATATAATATTAGTCCATATGTGTTTTTTCACAGCCCTGTGTGGTGTGTTCCACAAGCATCTTCTAAAATAATCCTACTTTCCACTGACTGCTGTTGAAACTGCAACGATCTCAAGGGATGCGCTGATTGATCCTCCGACAAATTCCTTCCGAATACGAGATCAGCGATTGGCCCACTCATTCTTCAATCTGTTTTAGTGAGGCAGAGCATGGGAAACGTTTGCATTATCTATTAGTCACCAAGCAGCATGTTGCAGTGCGCTCCATCTGCAGAAAAGATTATTCACATCACTTCATAGTGCGGATCACATGATTTTTTAAGCACTATGACATGCTGGGAAAGGAACATCACAAAAACTGGAAGAAAAAATCTGAAACATACTCTTTATTAATAAATCATTATTGGATTCATATCTGCTGATCTTTAAAACTCAGTGATTGGTGTGAGTGCAAACAATCCCAAACCCAGTTCCTAAGTATTTTACATATTTCCAGCTGAATCTACACATTGTAGCTCATATACATCACATCATCATCATCACATGTGGTAGGCATATGCAAACAAGGCAATTTGCATCCATTTACTCGATTACACAAAGATGCATTTGCACATATTAACACACAGTCAAACGCACACGCACACACACACACACGACCAAAACAATGACACATCGCCAGAAATGGAAACAGTAAATAGCTATGAAACCAGACATGGAAACTGGGAATTCTCCGTCTCTCTCGCTCTCTCTCTCTGTCTGTCTCCAGTATCCTATTTCTCTCCCACTCTCTCTTCTTCCTCTGTCCTACATTATGTTTTCTGCTTTCTCACACTCTAACTCTCTCTCTGTTTTCTCTCTCTCCCTCTCATTTTGTTGTTGCTGTTGAGATAAATGGGTCTTTGCCAGCACAGAGGGAGGACTGTGGAAGCTATATGTGAACAGCACTATGAATCCCACTGCTGAGGAGAGAGCAGATGTGCTCATCCACCTGGATGGATGGAGAAAATACAGCCAATGATAGAGAAAGGGTGTGTGGGGCTATGAGACAGAGGGCAGTGTGCGTGTGTGTGTATGTGTGTGTCTTTGTGTCTTTGTGTCCGTGCGATGGGTATCAGGAGTGAGTTATTGCATTCCACTTTTGTCAGCAGAACAGTGGGGCTCTTAAGCCTTATCAATTTCCTTTAATTGCCATTGGACCATCTGCCAATCACGCAAACAACACACACACACACACACACACACATGTCCACAAACATGCCCACCCACACACACATAAACCCCCTACCAATCAAGTGTGGAAGACGATGGATAAAAGGCCAAGTCCCCATTAAATAGCTTTCTCTGCCTCTTTCTCTCTCCCCCACCCACTCCCTCTGTGTCTCTTCTGCCTTCTCAATCTTTCTTTCTTTCTCTCTCTCTGGGTTTATATCTCTCTTTGTCTCTCCGCCTGTCTTTCTCTCTCTCACTCAGACATACACACACACACACTCTCAGACACACACACAGACAGACACACAACAATGCACGCACGTACACATACACACACACACACACACACGCCATGGGGTAATTTATTGATCCCTGAGAGACAGACCCGCAGTCCACTGGGAGTCTCCAGTGATAAGCATGATTGGTCTGTATGGGCAGCCGCACAGAGAGGCCAAGGAATCGCAATGGAGGCAATCAGACTGGAGGCTTTGAAAAAAATGAGGCACACCCCTCCAGAGCGAACGCTTCTTGCTAGAGTAGGAAACCCAGTAAAAGTGTGGTGCATTGCGTGTTGAACTTGAACACGCTTCAACTTCTGCACGTTATGCTCTGCAACGCTCCCCATACTGTTTATGAAAAATAGTGTGGAACTGTTCTGTTTTGGTTCGTCAAGGGAACTGTCACCTATAGCTAGACAAGTTACTCTGCCATACCAGACTGTGCAGCATGAACTACATAACAAAAAGACAATTAGATCATTTTGTGCCTTTGAGTAGGGCACTTAACCCCCAGGTACTCCAGTGGAGCTGCGCTGTGGGAGGGTGTTACTGGGAGTGACTGAATGTGTAGCAGGGCGTTGCTGAGAGGCATTACCCAGCCTTCCCTGGGTGTTTAAGTTTAATGAAAGGCAAAAGCTGTAGCAATATGGAAATCATCCAACCCCCTGTTGTGGTTTAGGCCACAATGGAATATACCCACTTTAACCTCTAGCAGCCCAATTACCATTGGCACAAAAACACAGTCCCTAAGGTAGGAAGTGGGGTCGCAGTATGCCCACCTGGCCAAGTTATCACTTCCCTGTCAACTGAGCTGCTATTGGCTCAGTGAACTGAGTGAGGAGGCAGCCAATCATGTGTCCTTCCTGAATAGTATATAGAACCCTGATGGCTGCCTACATCTATCTATCTATCTATCTATCTATCTATCTATCTATCTACCTATCTATCTATCCATCTATCTGTCTGTCTATCTGTCTCAGCCTCAGCAAATGAAAGCTCATATAACTGACTGCCCACTTGGATCCTTATTAGAAGCACTCCTATTGAGCACCAATGCAGCACCTTTTAGTGAGTTTAAGTGGTGGAACAAGTGGCCAATTGACCACTTTTAACTTGTCTGACCTCATTACCGTTGTAGTGCAACCTGAAGTCATTTTAAACAAAAACAACGGTGCAGCTCTTCTGCTTGTGCTGTGTGCCACCATTAGGGTTTCTTGTTGAAAGGCAGCACCACAATATTGACAAGTGGTGTGAAGGACACATTGTTGGTGCTTCACCGCAGTCATTCACAGGGAGCTCATTGCCTTCAGTTCATTTACAAACTGTAAACTGTAAGATGAATCTCTAACCAAATAAACAACACAAAGATACAAAAACACTACAGGCCAACTCATGGAATTTAAAGTAACCTAATGTCAATTATTGCAAGTGGCTGCTTCCAATTTTCAAATGACACCCCAAGGATACTTTTCATAGGGAGGCAATTGGTGATCAGAATTCATTTTTGGAGTTATCCATCCCACACTGATCTTAATATCAAGGCATGCTACATGTGACACCAGGGAAAAGACAGAGGGAACACCTTCAAAATAAAAGCATAACCTCAGTCTGGCTCTTTCTGCCCTCTCCTCTCTTTTCCTCTCTCATCTCCTCTTCCTTCCCCCCTACTCTTCCTCTCCTCCTTTCTTCCTCTGTCTATCAAAGAGATGTGCTCAGATAAACGCTGCAGTCTCATACTATACATGACCTACTGACCCTTTTCATATGCAGGCAGGATGCAGCACTGGCACTGCAGCCAACACACACACACACACACACACACACACAGATATACACAGTCACCATTTCACCATAATGCTGCTGTGTAACACACACACACACAGATAGAGGGAGAAAAGCCTTTCCCAGATGCTGGACTGGAGCAGGAAACCAGGGAGCGATGGGTCTGGATCTATTCCAGGGTGTTTCCTAGCCCTGCCTGCCTGCCTACATGTCACACCAGCATGACCACAGAGCCTACAACTAGCCACACCGGCCCAGCGGAGCGGAACAGTCAGCCAGCTCCCCCAAATCACCCCGATATGTCACTTCTATGCCGTCAAGGTCAACCTTCCGCTCGCATTTTGTCACTCTAATCGCTCACAATGACTTCATCTGGATACATGCTCTCAGTATTGCGGTCATTTATCTTATTTTGGGGCTATTTCACCGCGCTCTTCCATTTTGTCATGCAAATTCACTCCTTTCATTATGAGTCACACACTCAATCGCACACAATGGTTACTACAATATGTAATAATATGTAAATTACTGGCTTTTGAATGGTTTGCATTACTACATGTAATCTCAATTTTGGAATTGCTATATCATTATAAATATTGATGATTATGTACCAGTGTATTGCATGTTTTCAAACCACATAATGTATCTTCTCAATACGGTTTAAAAATATAAACTGTTGTTTGTGGGTTTTTGAAAATGTAGCCTATCTTTTGTATGTTGTTTTGCCAATATTGTTTCTGATCAACGGTCATGCCAATAAAGTAACTAGAGGGAGAGAAAGACAGACAAGGAGAGAGAAAGAGAGAAAGAGAAAGAGAGAGAGAGAGAGAGAGAGAGAGAAATAGAGAGAGAGGGGGAATGACAGAGAGAAACAGAGTGAGACAGAGTTTGGTCTGGAGCTGGTGTTGCTGTGTCTGGGTGTCTGACACCTTGATTTCTGAATGAATACATTGGAGAGAGCTGCAGTTGCCCGGAAGAACCCACAGTCGTATTGGGGAGTGAATTACAATGGATTTAGACTAGACATGCAAATGTCTATAATTAAGATAATAACAACTTGGCTTCCAGGGTGAAAAATGAGCTGCTATCAAACACCTGTTTTATAAAAGCCACCCATCTCCTGAAGAAGGCAAAGATAGGCCTGGGGCAGCATCTCTGCCTCACACAGGCAAAAAAATCACTTTAATATTCCTATAATATTCCTATGGGGCTTATAGTGTGTGTGTGTGTGTGTGTGTGTGTGTGTGTGTGTGTGTGTGTGTGTGTGTGGTGCTCAGTGGTGAGGTTACAGTGACCTTATCGTTCTTTATAGTATTTTTATCCCCTGTGATATCACTATAATGTTCCTATGGGGACTAATAGTTTTAGTGTCATATATATATAGCATCTTCCTAGAATGTATTACTATAGACCTAGTTATTTTTCATAAATGTCTCCCAATAGACTTAAACATACATACAAACACTAGATAAGCAAGGCTCATTGTCTCTCTCTCGCTCTCTCTCTTTCTCCCTGTGTGTGTGTGTGTGTGTGTGTGTGTGTGTGTGTGTCTGAGAGAGAGAGAGAGAGAGAGAGAGAGAGAGAGAGAGAGAGAGAGCAAAGCGCGAGACACAGCCATGTTCTCCCAGCCTCCTCGAGCCAGTAACCATGACAACAGGATGGCTGGGAGACACGGCTCGAGCTCAATTGAGGCCGGTGTCTTTCTTTTCCTCCAAAATAGACCTTGGTCGCGTTTCAAGATCGACTTGTCCTCCTAAAAGCGGAAAGGAAACGCTTTTCTATTCCTCTTCTCGGGGGACGGAGAGAAAAAACACACCTCCATAAACCCCTCGGCCCGCACGGTGCATATCTCCAGCCTATTAGCTCAACAAACACAGCTATCCAAAACCCTGCCGGTGCGAAAGGCTGCAGGCTGTGCATTTTTGGTCACAGATTAGCAAGAAAAACGAGTATTTATAGTACGCGAAATCTCAAATAAGCCTCCATGCAAAATGAGTTTGCACGTCGCCTCGTTAATCAACTAGGCGACATGATATCTAAGCATGGGCTTCATGAGCCTTGTCAATTAAACAGAAAATATGCAGTGCTAACACAAATAAACCTACTAGCTTTGAAATGATAACATTTAAGCATGTGTCCTATAGAATAACGTATCGTTTCTGCACTCACCAGCAAAACGCGTTCAGTCAGAGGCTAAAAGGAGAGTTTTACAGCCTAGTCCTCTCTCTCCCTCTCTCTCTCTCTCTCTGTACATCCACACGAGGGAATAACATTGATAGACGGAGCTCTCTTTTTTTCTCTCCACGCCGAGCGTCCTTCCTAACTGCCCCCCTCTCACCGGTATGCGCGTGCGACCGCTGTTCACGGCCGCCACCGACCGACCGACGCTCGCGGTGTCGTCTCGCGCCTCCGCGCAGGCTGGTAGGGGCACGCGGGAGGTCCAGGCGGCGGAGAGCGATTACTGTGCGAATGGATGGCTGGTCGGAGTCGTCCTCTCCGTGGAACCTCTGTGTCTTTGAACGGCAGCGGAGAAATTGTAATTCCGCTCATCGGTCTGCACGAGAGCACCGTCACTCTCCCGTGGTTAGCGCACGGTGTGAATGGGACTTGTCTCGAGGGCCTGTTGATATCAGAGACTGTAGCCTGCAGTGAAGATTAGGTCTGGCAGTAGTGTTGATACAACTCCTGCTCTTCTCTGACCAGTGCTATTACAACTGACCAGGCTGGAATGTATTAGAATATCATTAAACTCAAACACTCTAGTTAGACTTCAGCACAGGCTTTATTGGATTTTGGATGCTGAGCAGACTAAGGTGGTTCCCAAACTGGGACTAGGGACCCCCAAGGGTCCTTGAGGGAGTGCCAGGGTGTCCCTAGAAAAATGAAGTATAAATGATATATTTTAAGTTCACTTTTATTTTTCACTATACATTAGCACTAGGAGAGACTGTATAAGAATTAATATTTTGCCTAATGAGAATTAATATTTATTCACTTTCACTTGTTGGGGATCCTTGACTTGAAAACGTTTGGGAATAGATAACAATAACGCAGCTACAGTGCAGATGATTTACAGATATTCAAATAGTGGCGTTCAAGGTCTAAAGTCCTTTAACTGTCATATCCCGGATGTAGTTTTGGCCATGATATTTCTTGGGCTGGTTTAGACAGATGGGAATTTGATAACAGCAGGGGAAACAGAAACTAAACCGTCAATAACCTGCTTTTATAATCATTAGTTAACTATGTTATTCACAATACACCAAAGGGAATATTAGCTAAACCTGATGATGCCAAAACAATCAACTGAGATTAATTCAAAAGCAAGTCAGTGTAGTTGAGACTTTGAAGAGCATTCAAAATAAAACTCCAATGAACTAGCCTACCCGAGTTTGATGTAATAGCGAATATGGCCACGGTGTGAATAAGGTCAATGGTGTACTTCTCATTGAGAAAACAGGCTGCCAGTAAAGACATCAACAGCCTTTTAGGCGTTTTTTGCTCGTATTTCTCTCATTTCTTTGTTAACGTCTCTTACATTGTCATTTTGGGTTTGAGAGAACGTTAGACAGTAACACTAGTCACAGCACTATGGCCCTGACCTTTGACCTCCTGACTATTGGTTGCTTGTAATGTTGCTGATTTGAAAAAAGGTTATCACACATTGATAATAATTGATTAAATAGTTTTAAACAACTGGAAATATCTTTACAAATGTTCTGACCACAGAACATAGTTCATTAGTTGTGGTATTTATTCTCTACTGATCCGTCAGTTTTTCAAAGGTACCAGTCATTCAGGGCACAGTCAACATACTCCTTCCTTTGCAGTGGGACCATAATTACAGCCTTGCCAGAAGAAAAATACCACACTCATTAAACCAGTGTGAAGAAGATCACTTACGTAGTCTGGGGAACAAAGATAAATGGCTTTTAGTGTCAGTTGCCGTTGTAGAAAAGCTTTGATTTTTTATTCATAAAGTGAGTGTGTGCACACGTGTGCTTTTGTGTGTGTATGTGTGTGTGTGTGTGTGTGTGTGTGTGCTCAGTTACCTCTGACAAGCTGGGGAGTTGATTAGGAGTCTTGTTTGGGCCCGATCAGTATTACAGAGAGTGCATGGCTTGAAATCTCTGATTGTGCTGTAAAAAAGCAAATGATGCCTGCAAGGAGCTTGTGATAAGGAAAGGTACAGACAGGCAGATAAAGAGAAAGAGAGATGGAGGAGAGAGAGAGAGAGAGAGAGAGAGAGAGAGAGGTGAAACCCCAGATTATGATGAAGGCATGTTCAATCTGTCAGATAGGAGAGGGTGACATACAATTCCTGGATTACTGGACTGACTGACTGGCTGGCCAACACATACAGTAAAGCAGCCTCTGTACATTCTGCCCTTGCCAAAGCATTAGAGGTCATTTCATCCACTATGCTAGCTTATGCCCCCCACCCCCCCTCCCCATTTCACTCCCCTTCATCCTCCTCTTTCACTCTCTCTCCTCTCCCATATGGAAAGCCTAGCCAAAAACCTAAGCAAGGCTCCATTCAGGACAGCTAAGGACAACCAGGTTAACTTGTATTGTCTTTGCAACACATTTTGACTGTACCTCCTTATTTTGGCACCTCAAGGTTATGAACAGAAGCACAGCAGTGGTACACAAGCACACACGGGATCTGCATGGTCCGTTTCCAAAATTTGATGACGTTTGTTGCAGCGATCTTGAACACAGCCCCGTAAACGCACAGCGCTGCCAAGCTTTAATGTAACGTCTGCATGGACTGAGAACCTCGGTCTACAATCCAGCGATATCCAGTGATCAATAGCACATTAGAGAGAAGATAGAGGAAGAGATGGGGGGGAGGTTGAAATGAGATAAGGAGAGAAGAAAGAAAGAGAGAGAGAGGGAGTGTGTGTGAAGGAGAGAGAGATTCATAAAGAGAGAGAGAGAGAGGTGGCTGCAGACAGAACAAAAGAGTCACGGTGGTGTTTGAAGACAAGGGAAGGAGAAGGTTAGAGAGGCGAGGCCCACAGCGAGACAGGTAGAGGGGGGTTATGCAAGGAGAGAGGGAGAGGGAGAGGGAGAGAGAGATGGGGAGGGGGCAGGGCGAGGGTTTGGAGATGACAAAGAGAGTTCACAGGATGCACAGATGACCGGAGAGAGAGAGAGAGAGAGAGAGGGAGAGGTGGACATGGTTTGGGGGAAACCCATCGCAGACGCACTGTCAATCCTAATTACTAATTCATTAACCTGCCCAGCTGCCCCTCCTCCTCCTCCTTCTGAAGCCGTACACACACACACACACACATCCAAACACACACTGCCCCCCGCTCTGTCCCACGAGAGGCAGAGGGATGGATGGATGGAGGGAGGAGGAGATGGATAGAGAGATGGAGAGGTGTGTCTGCTAAGTGACATCTGCAGGGCCGTGATGGCGGCAACATGTTGGGAACACTGGAAATCCCTGATGTGACAATGGGATGGAGCTGGAGGGAGGGACAGAGGGAGGGACGGAGGGAGGGAGGGAGGGGATGGGGGTAACTGGTGAGGAGAAAAGGTAACAGCTTGCGTTTTGGCTTGTGGGGGGTGCTGGTCTCCAGTGATTGTGTGGGCGTAAACATAAGTGTGTGAATGTGTGTGTGGCTGCATTGTCACAGTATATCCATGTATGTGTGCCATCAAGCATACATTGATTTGTGTGTGCGTGTGTATGTGTGTGTGCGTGTGTATGTGTGTGTGTGTGTGTGTGTGTGTGTGTGTGTGTGTGTGTGTGTGTTGTCACGCACAACCATAAGGTGTGCTGGCATGAAGAGTGTGTGTGTGTGCGCATGTGAATGTGTGTGTAAGGGAGTGTTAGCCTATCAAATGAAGCCAGGTAAAGGGGGAAGCTGAATCAATATGCTGATGTTGGTCTGCTGTAGTAATAACATGGTGGTTAATCAAAGCAAGGGGGAGGTGCTAGAGTCTCAGACAGCCATTGCCAGACGGATAGTCTGTGTCTTTAGCTGTGTGCCTCCACTGCACTGCTCCCAGCTCTTTGTGTGTGTGTGTCTGCACGTGTGTGTGTGAGTGGCCAATACACGCATGCACACACGGATGTTAGCATGCACACACATCAAGAGCATGTGTAGCATTCCTGTGCGCATACTCGCAGGTACAACTCAATACGGACATAGAGATATACACGTACACACACAAACACACACACACATACACACGCATGCACCCAGGCACACACGCATGCACACACACAAGGGGATGCAGTGCTGACTGAGGTGGAATTAGAGAGAGAAATCCTCCAAACGAGCATCGATCCACAGAGTTTACAGCGCCGGTTCTGTCTGCCACGGCAGGCCAAACAACAGGGAGCTCACTGAGACAGCTGGGGCGCACACACACACACACACACACACACACACACACACACATACTAACAGCAGGCACATACTTGCAGGCACACATACACACACAGAGACACTGCAGAATATGTGTGCGCATGAGGGGGGAAGCGGGGGGGTCTTTGATTTTGATCAGAGAACTT
Organism: Centroberyx gerrardi; assembly: GCF_048128805.1. Taxonomy (NCBI): domain Eukaryota; kingdom Metazoa; phylum Chordata; class Actinopteri; order Beryciformes; family Berycidae; genus Centroberyx; species Centroberyx gerrardi. The sequence goes on from NC_136012.1 coordinate 7,454,695, forward strand.
CACAGCAGTATGTGCTTTAGAGTGCACAAGCATGTGTGTATCTCTGATACTAGAGGAAATTAGATGAGCAGGAGTGTGTGTTTATGTGTGCGCTTGTGTGAGTGTGAGCGCGCACCAATGCAGATTCGCTACCGAAGATGAAGACGGATGCCAAGAGTCGGTGCAGAATCTTAACAAGTTGCTTTCATTGATCGCGAACCAAGACTCCCTTGACAACACTCAAGAAGTTTGTCGAGCAGCGTTTTAGAAGATTGGCATTAATCACTTCAGCATCCTGTTTGGTAGGAATGACAGGGCTAGTGCGCTAGTGCAGTGTTTGAAGAAAGTCAATGGGGCAGCAAGAATATTCTCAGAGAAGCATTCTGTATAGTTCATTAAGCTGTAATAAGAGTAAGAATAAGTAGAAGGGATTGGATGTGTGACTATGTGACTCCGAGAGAAATAGTTTGGCTCCTGATTGATGTTCAGCTGCATCGCTAAGCTAAATGCTAATAGCGGACTCCTGTCAAACTGTTAAATACAAACTTGTGGGGTTCACAAGAATTTATTACATACGGGGAAGGGAGTGCAGTAAGAGACAGACGTCGCAGCACTGGGGCATCATCCATGCCATAACGGCCTTGTGCCACAACATTTATCTTTCTCTGCTCTCCCCTGAATGTAATAAATTGTGTAAAAAAGGAAACACGAACCCTGCCTTCAGAGTTTGGACATCATTATCTAGCCGGCTGTGTCTTGGTCTTCAACGATTCCCTAGACCACCTCATCAGCATTCATTACTACTGAGGAGGAGGGGGACATGGCATGTCAGCATGTGTGTGTGTGTGTGTGTGTGTGTGTGTGTGTGTGTGTGTGCGTGTGTGTGGCTCTCATCTGGGTCATTATACCCACAGGCATGAGAAGAGGGTTACAATGACACACATCCCTCCACGTGATAGAGAGACAGATAGAGAGATAGAGAGGGGGGAGGGTCTTAATTTGATCCTCAGTTACTTACACCTGTGCCCATTAGCCCTTAAAACTGGGCTGAAAGATGAAGAGAGAGAGAGAGAAAGAGAGTGAGGAAAAGAGCAGTCAGAAAAGCCCAAGGTTGAATCTCAGTTGAAGACTTGAGATGAAAAGCCTCTATTGCTCTGGAAGAAATAGAATAGAGGAATAGATCGTTGAGATGCCCCAGAGAAATGGGCAAAACGTATAGACACATAGAGCTGTCTGTTTGCTTATGGACATAATCTATTCCGCATTAATTTATGTGTGTGTGTGCATGTGTATGTATGTGAGGGGGGGGGTTGCATTTGCGTGTGTGTGTGTGTGAGAGAGAGAGAGAAACAGACAAGGAAAACACTGGCGACCTTGCCAACTGCTGACAGAATGTGCCATGTGTGTTAGACGCTGTGTGTGTGTCTGTGTGTGTGTGTGTGTGTGCGCGTGTGCGCGTGCGTGCCAACTCCGAGTCTGCTGGGCAGCCAGGTCAACAGACAAACCGATCACCATGACAACAGTGCCACACTCGGCTCCTCTGTGCCAAGTTGTAAATATGGAAGTCACATAAATATGGAAGTCCTACTGCCCCTGAAATCACAAGAGGCTTTGAAAGTTTCTAAATGGCACCATGTTGATACATCGGGGAGGTCAGCCCATGCTCATATTAAAGGGATTTCCATGACTATTAAACTATTAGGTGGTCCATCTAAGTGTTTTCCTCTGACTGCATATGCCATTTGATGGATGCTTTTATCCAAAGTACCTTACAGTGGCATTACATAATCAAACCCCTGGTAGTGATAGTGCCATGCTCAACTCACTGGACTACAGGACTATATTGACCTTAATGAACATGTGAAATATTCATTGCAGTGGCTATTTGTTTGCTTGAAATTTCAGAATTGCAAAAGCCACTGATGCACCAGGCAGGCTTTAGGCAGGCTGGTGTGCAGGTAATAAAATAAGTCCAATGTCCAGGCAAAGAGTCACGCTTTGGTTGGTTATTCCAAGTGAAAAAGCCAACGTAAAGGTTTCCAGTCGTCTCGCTGCCTCTCTCTTGCACTACTTAAAAGTTTGTTTGCCCTCTCTGGCACATCACCCAACACCTAGCTATGTGCTGCCTTGTAGTGCTCACTAGTGTCACTGCTGTCTACACAAATTATGCAAAACAAATCAAGTAAATCTAATACTCAAACTGAAGTAGCTCCTACATACACTGTATTCTGTGTGTTGCCTGAATTAGGTGTCTAAATGAAATTCAGCAGATGCCAATATTATTCAAATGCGTCAGTTTCTACATTTGTTCTTCAATTACTATTAAAAAAAAACTGTTTAGCATGTTGTCAGCATTCCTCTTTGAGACCACCGCTAGCTACCAACAAGCTAGCTTGAAGCTAGCAGTGCCTGTTAGCTTCGAAGAGGAATACTGATACTGACAGTAATGATAGATTCCATTTTTGTGAAATGTGTGCCAATATTTCAGACACACTTTCCCTTCAGAATATTTCCAGTATTTCAGAAACATTTAGCCCAGAAACATTTCTTGTGACAAGAGCCCAGTAAAGAAAAATAAACTTTTACTTTATTCTGCCATGCCATGTAGCCTTGAACCAGGTTTTGCTGATGCTGAAAATAATGTAGGCCTACTTTTCTTAACCCAACACTACCTGATAAAATATATGCATCTTCTGAGATCATTTGAATTCAGTGTGTGGCCCTGTTATGTACATTACCACCTACAGTAGGGTCTTATATTACTGTATGTGCCATATAATCACAGCCTATGCAGTGTAATCATCCTAATTAAGTCAGCTGACTTCATTAAATCTTTCACACACATTCTGCAGAGCATAGTCAGCGTTCCATGCAAAGACAGTCGACACACGCCACCCAAGAGTGCCTACCCCAGCACAACTTGTCCTGATGGCAGTTAAATTAGAGCTATACTGTATGTAGCTGCTGTCCTTCAGTGCGGTCTGTTCAGCCACATGCATCTCTCATGTGAGTCCGTTCTAATGCACATCCCCTTCTCGGAGGCGGCTACATGTCAGTGGGGCCCATGCATTAAACATGGGGCGGTCGAGGAAGGGAACATGTTGGAATACCAATATTTTTGCCATGGAAAATCTGCCTGACCATGTTGCTGAATCAGACCGTTTCTGCAAGGCCCCAGAAAGCATGACGGGAAGTGTAATCTCATCTTGTGGTTAAAAGAGAAAATTGCCTTCCTCAGTGTGTGCTGTCTCTGAGTCACTTGAGACATATTGGAATGCCATTTCAATCTTTGGACTGCATTTAGATAGCTAAAAACTAAAAAGATTATGAAGACACTGGATCAAGACAGACTATAGATTTGGTCTCAGCAGAGAACATTAGACCTATTGGCAATCTCTGCTGTCTTTCTGTCAGATGATTTACGTGTGTTTGGTTTCAGAGATCAAAGGCCATCAGAAGTTGTTTACTGTGTAATCTTGTGGACTGGCTCCTAAAGTCGACTTCAAGAGGGTCCAAGGGGTGTCAGGCAAAAGAAGGAAGAGTTTAAAGGAATAGTTCACCCCCAAAATGACAATTCGTCAGTATGTACTCACCCTCATGCCAGTCAAAACTCCATTGAAGCTCGTGGGACCACCAAACACAAGGCAAGTTAGCCCCATGGAGGTATTAGCGGTAAGAACAGCTCCAGTCCAACCGTCACAAAAGTACCGTTTTTGTCTGAAAGTAAACAAATGCACGAGGATAGAGCAAAGGCCAGGGAGTTTCTTAAAGAGACAGTAACGAGTACTGCAATACCTGCATGAACAATAAATTGTGTCTTAAAGATTGAATTATCACGTTTAACGTTTAAGGGAATGCAGGGGGTCTTCAACAGACTCAAAATAAAAGGTGTTAATTGGATGTTCAGTTCATGTGTTGGCATGCTGTAACATTAACTATAGTGCTTGCTCACTCCAGACATACTCACTAAACATCATCCTCTGCTTTGACTGGGGCACTTGACAGCGCTGTGCCGCCCCCCTCCTCCTCCTCCTCCTCCTCCTCCTCCCCCAATGCTCGTGCACCGTGTCAAAGATGGCGTCGCACGAACGCGCTCACATTCGCGCGCGTGCATGACACGGAGCTGAATTTGCGGCCCATTTATTTAGCCACACCTCTCGCCTTTAGCCACAGTTTCTCTTGACTGCCGCCTTCCCCTTGATTGTAGCCTCCGTAGTTTCATCTCAGCCTTCTTGCAAACTACTGAAGTCAACAGGGCCGTCTCTTTACAGCTCCAAAAAAAGAATAAAATGTCCATCAAATTTCTCCAAACAGCTTGTGCAGCATAATCCAAGTGTTTTGTAGCCAAATGATTGTACTGTGGGTCCAAAAGTCCTCATTATCTCTTATGTTTTCCTCACTGACAATGCTCTGATAGGATTCCAAGGGTCCTTCAGGAGGTTCCAGGGGGTCTATAGCGCTCTGGCCGAAGAGTCTGCTACTTTAGGGCGTATAGCATTTGTCAGAGGGAAATATACGAGATAATGAGGTAAATATTGGACTCTTGGACCCACAGTGCAATCGTTTGGCTACAAAACACTTGGTCAAGGACTAACTCGCTGTGTGTTTGGCGATCCCACGAACTTCAAAGGAGTTTCAACTGACATGGGGGTGAGTGGAAAATTACAGTTTTCGATTTGTGGCGAATGATTCTTTTAATTTCACAGTTCTTTCATTCACAAGACATTAGTATAGTAGTAGTATAGATACCTTAGACAATTTGAAATTATATCCAACTAAAAAAATATTCTCAGATGGGATCCCTGGGACAAGATTAAATGAAATGGTATTCTATGGCCTAAACATTGGAGAACCCCTCTATTATAGACTATTGCTATTTCCCCTTTCCCCAGCAGAGGATGCTGTGCATGCATGATTTGCAGTTGACTCAGTTGACTGTGATCCTATGAGTCCCAGTATAACACTGCATTTTTCAAGTGTATCCATAAACGCTGATGATGTGTTGATAAGTACTGGGACTTTCCCCAAGGTGCGTCATGGCAAGGAAATATAAAGGTGTGACCGTGACAGAGCACAATAAATAATACATTCACTGTGAAGTATGTTTCCTGGTACACGTGTTATAAGGGATAACGCTTTTCGAAGGAACTGATGGGAATTCAAAAGGTGTGACTTCAGGTTGAAGAGGAGAATCATGACATCATGTGTACTAACATCCATCCACAGGGTCATGCACATACAGGAGTAACAGCAGCTCTACACACACATCCGTACAGACGCATCTACCTGTTCCTATCTTAGGTTGACCCAGAAAGTCTTGTGCCGGTATGTGATTAATGTGTTTGTGTTTCCCCCTGAAAACTCCTGCCATCTGCACATCACTGTGTTGCTTTCCCCTAGCAGACCTGACCTTGAACCCAGAGGGAGAGAGAGAAAAAGACTGTGTGTGTGTGTGTGTGTGTGTGTGTGTCTGTGTGTGTCTAGTAGCAGGCTTATGGTAATGGTGAGGTAAAAATCCCACTATGGGGATGTCAGCAATTCTCGAGAACATCACTTTCTTTTTCATTGTATGGTGCTCTTTTAATCTTGAAAATGGACAAACTAGATACATTTCAACACCAGTCACTAGTGTGTGTGTGTGTGTGTGTTTTTGCGCATGTAGGACCTTGATCTATCTGCCCTGAAACCAGTGACAGACCGAGAGACAAACAGACGGATGTCATAGTATCATTGAAACACTGTTTTTGGTGGAAAGTCTCCAAAGTTTCATATCCCGTAAGTGTGATGCCAAAATACTGGAATCCTGGGGTAAATCCTTTTGAATAAATGAAATTTCATGTTTTCATTGCATATATTAGCATAACACTTCCTTGTGAAAAAAATAGTTTATGGCTCTATAAACGAGGCCCAATTGAAATCTTGTGACAACAAACCATATAAGCCTGTATGAAGTGTTCAGATGAGTGATGATTTTATTATTAAAATCCCATTTTAATAATAATACATATGTGACCTGGTGGCTCAAAGAAGAAAACTTAATAGTAGCCTACAATTAGGCTATTAGTACGTTTTTTCACAGCGATGTAGCCAAGCTTTAATTGTTCCCATTCACACAAACTCTTATGTATAGTAATTTAAGTGTAGTTATATGTGGGTTAAGCTGAAAAATCATGTTGGTCCAGAGAATGATCCATGTCAGTGGAAGTATTATTTTCCCTTATTATGTGTACTGTAAATAGCAAAAACCAGCTGAACGTAAAAGTAAACAAGGCAAGTGAGGTCGGACCAACTAATAGTTCCTGTAATATTTAAAATTGACTGTAAACACTTTGAGCAGGACACGCCCACATGGGTCAGACAGGTCAAAAACAACCCAGACACCGGTTAGTCATCTACATTTAGACTGCTTACACATATTAATAGCCGTAATTGCTCAGAGGCATTTGACTGACACCTGCATCATCCTACTGGACTCATCTAATGTGTCACCATGGGGCGGGCCAAATGGATAACAGTGACTGTTGAAATGATCAGTCCTATCAAAGTGTGTCAACAACCTGTTGACGGAAAAAGTCCCGTGGAATAAATACCCAGATTCCTTCCTGCACATGTGTTGTTGTGCTCAACGGTTTCATACAAGGCAAGCAAGGGGGATTTCAGGAAGGAAGAGAGAGAGAGAGGGGGGAGAGAGAGAGAGGGGGGGGGGGAGAGAGAGAGAGAGAGAGAGAGAGAGAGGGGTCAAAAAGTCTCTGAAACCGCATTTGTACCATGTGACTCCAAAACTTTCCACTGAAAGCAAAGCTAATCGATTTCTGTGAGGGTGGGGCAGCGACTCCAGCTCTGTTCCCCCCCGAAACCGAGCTGTGCAGTCGCTGTCGGTCAGACAAAATTAAAAACAGAGTGATTCACTCCTTCTCTGCCATAGCAAACACAAACTGGTCCGAGAATCACTCCCGAATTCCTGCTTTTTGTTCGGATGTCCACATTTCCCATGTGGCTGGATACAGAGAGGTTAAAGATCCTGTCAGGGGAAATGAAATGTTCTTTGTTCTGAACTAAATGTCACAAGGGAAAAGATGTGAAACAGCCAGGCTGTGAATTTATTTATAGCGATGGATAGGCTGTATGGAGGGGGGGAATTTGTTATGTAATCCCATTTCACCAATTAATTTCATTGCCTTGGCAACACAAGCCAATAAAGTGTAATGAAACTGAATTTGTAATTGGGAGAAGAGGAAAGAAGAGAAGAGAGGAGAGGAGAAGAGGAGTGTCAGTGAGAGGAGAAGAGGAGGAGGAAGGAGGAAAGAAAAGGAGGAATGCTGTGATGTCAGTCCGTCCCACTCCTATATCCAGTACAAAGGCAGCGGGGCAGAGCAATGCCTGCATTCCACCACTGCTGACGACTCAGGCTGCTGTCGCCCACACACACACACACACACACACTCTTACATGCTCTCACGTCACACACATTCATCATACCACAGCCACAGAGGCGGTGAAACTCACACACCAGTTAGCCGGGAGATGCTGCACCGGCTGGCCACACACTGAGTAAGTCCACTCTTTACTTTTCTCTTTCTCTCTCTCTCTCTCTCTCTCTCTCTCTCTCTCTCTCTCTTTCTTTCTCTGTCCTGCTTTGTTGCGATTGCTATTCTGCGGCCCGTCCGAGTTCATCCATCTCTCACAGTCTCCTCTGTCAGTGTGAAATGGGCTCTGTTTGCTCAGACTGAGGGACTTTTCAAACTTTTCTCTCAGTATGCGACGCACACGTCTCCCTCTCCTCCTCTCCCTGTCTTTCTTTTCTCCGCATGTGAACGGAGGCAGAGGCAAAGCCCGGACTCATTTGCATGTTGGCGTTGAGTCAGAGCTGCGTGCTTTGTCTTTATATGTGTGTGTGTGTGAATGAGAGAGGGAGGGAGTGTGTGCGCACATGGATGTGTTGATCCG
>NC_136012.1:7467620-7505120 GCF_048128805.1 Centroberyx gerrardi
TTCCATTACGTTAATGATGTGCCACATTTCTGGTTCATTTGTGGGCGTGGATACAAACATCATCAGCAGTAATATAATGATAATGGAAACGTCTTGTTATCACATTACAGCACATGTGATTTCACTGGAATGGCTGTGATTGTGAACATAAAGGCATGTCCCACACACAGATGGAGACTTATGGTCGTTTTGACAGCAGACGTCACACTGAGGTTGGAACATTCCTGTGACATCCGCGCTTAAAATAAATGTGAAAAATGTGCATCCTACACAGTGTGCCCTTGTTACTGTATGACAGCGTGCAAACACACGTCACTCCCACAAAACTGGAACAGAGACAAAGTTGACTTTGTTGTGTGTAGGCGGCACAGTTTAGGTCAATTCATTTTCAAGGCGATCAGTTCCGGAAGTGGATGTTTCTATCCGCTCCCGTATCTATTCATATAGCAGAAATTGCATGAAATTAGTGAGAATAATAGAGATATCCTATATTCCAGGCCGTTTTCCATTCAAACTGCAGAGGGAGTTGGTGACTTGACCCTGGTCAGTTTCATGTAGCTCTGCCTGCTCACTGACAGGAAAGAGATAGGGGAGACATGCATACATACATATTTAAGTAGGACTGATATTTACCGGTATTTATTTATTTTCCCCCTTTTGGCATGAATTCCCATTGTTTTTGGATGCTTTGGCAATAGTGTGTATGTCTAATTCTTGGCAGTGAAGCCCGATGAATGTAATTCAACTGACTGAGCGACAGAAAGAGAGACAAATATAGAGCAGAAGGGGGAGACAGAGAGAGAGAGAGAGAGAGAGAGAGAGAGAGAGAGCGAGCTCATTGTCAATCACTGTGTCAGGCTGCAGCTCTCTCTACATGCCGTACACTTATAGGACAGCACCACCTTCTGGATAAAAGCCAGAATAACAATTTATGAGCCGGCTCCTTTGATCAGAAAAGAACTAAATGAGAATCAGTTGCTGGCACTCTGAGATCAAATGATATCTCTTGTAACCTCAAATATTTTGTTTTTCTGCTTTTCTGTTTTTTTCCCCTCCAGCTTCCAGTAAGCATGTGAGCTGGCTGCCGGGCCGGGACGGAGACGTGAGCGTCAGCGTGATAGGGGAGATGGACGAGTTCAGGTCCTCCAAGCTGCTCAAGAGCCTGATCAACAACAGGTACAGACAAAAAGCATTTTACACTTTACATTCTATGCTGCTTTCAAGGGCTCCTCGTAAACTCCTGTTTCCACACAGCTCAGACGTCCTTAAACGTGACTTGTTGGTACATTCAAGTGCTTTTGGCCAGAAATAATAACAAAATGGACCCTGTAACAAAAGTAGGTTTTTTGGTATTTGGACTTTGTGCTGCAGCAGCAGAATGAACCAGGAGTGCAAGTGATGTTTTAATTAATTTATTAAAATAATGAGCAATAATAGCAAAAATAATTAACTAAAATTTATCGAAAGAGTGAAGAAGCATCTAACAATATGACTTATTCACATAAGAGTGCAAAACAATAACATGTAAGACCGTGACCCCATTGACCCCGTTTCTATGCTATCTGCCTACTAAACATCACAGAAATCAAAGAAAATTCTAACTTTCCTGTCATGTCATGTTTACTTCTTTCTTGGGTCGTTCATGTGGCTCTACTTGTGATTTTAATATTTCCGACATCACTTGAAGGAAGCAACATTGCCCTGAACGTGCAAACCCTTCCCATGATGCACCCCATGCAGGCCCAGCCGAACTGTTTCAAAGATTAATTAGCCCATTTCTTGAATAAATAGGCGAACCTTATTAATTCTTACTAATTCCAGCTTTAAAATAACATAAAAGGATTTTCCGTACAGGGGTTTGCTTTACCTTAGTGGTGGACCCAGTGCTTAAATGAGGCTGCCTCCAGCCAACTAGCAGCACTGACATTTGGACTTTGCTTTGCACTGTGGGAAGCATAACAACGTCACACCAGGAGGTTGCCACCTTTAATGAAGCCCTTGGTACATTTAACAGATTTGTTAAATTGAATTTTGAAGGTTTAGCATACATTTCAATTTGAGCAATACTGCAAGAGACACCTGCTTAAACACATGTCAAAGGAATTCACCAACTTTTTGGCAACTAAGCTCTTGGAGCCAGCTATGAGGAGATTGGTAGCAGTTTCATCTCTTTTTCCAGTATTTGGTGCATTATGTTTTACAGTGCACGTTTGCTAGGTTTCACCATTGACTAAAACACATACAAGAGCTTTAGCACGTACCAGCACTAGCAATATAGAGGCAATTTGCCAGATGACTAACTGGAGGATTGCTTTAAAGGTTGGAATGACTTTTATATCCTGGTCTAAATATGCAGGTCTTTGTCTTCCAGACTCCAGAGTGAGAATATGAATGGCATCCAGACAGTGGACCTGCTGCCAGAAAGAGAGGCCCAGCAGCTCAGCTTTGAAGAAGACATACAGCTGCCCCTCACAGATGTAAGTAAGTGTGTTTGTGTGTGGCTTTAAAGGTGAGAGGGTAAGCTGGCCAGTTATTGAATTAGTATGTGTATTAGAGAGAGAGAGAGAGAGCGAGAGAGAGAGAGAGAGGGAACCCCCGCTCTGCTCACCATCACATCGTGTCCCTTTTCCGCCCAGGAGGAGGAGGAGGAGGAGACGGATTCGTGCAGCGGCGAGTACGACCTGAAGGACCCCGCCGAGGACAGCGACAGCGAATCAGGCGGCAGCGTGGACAACCTCAGCGACTGGGCTCCTCTCTACAGGCCTCATCTCAGTAGCCATGGCAACCAGCTGCCACTCACGGCCCAGCTGTCAGACGCGGAGATGACCCGCCCACAGGACAGAGGTGAGAAAACGAGAGAGGAGGAAGGAGGCTGGAAGAGACGTGCTGTAACTACATGTGCTTTTGTGTTGCAAATGTCTGTATCAGTCTGTGATAATCATGTACTGACACACGTCTCCATCCCATGGGTGGTAATTGGGTATGGTGAGGTGTGGCATTCGCTGTACCTTGGCCTAAGTGAGTCCAGATTTAGGCTTGTTGTTATAATAGAGAGGAAAGAAAAAGCGAAAATCCTCAGAAATCCCCAGAAAAGCCCTAAGCTGTGGCAAAGTACTTGCATCTGATTCAATTTGCTAGAAAAACCTCCAAACATGCTTGTATCGACTAAATTTGTGGGATAAAGTAGAACTGATAACTGACAAGATATTATTATCATTTGGTCAGTGTGATAAATTAGTAGATGTAGCTCATCAAACTCAGAGGAATATTGGTCCTAAATGCTCTCCTGATACATTTGTAGATATCGCTTAAAATAGATTTCCAGGGATTTTGCTTGATATTTGCTCTCCAGTATAATGATAAAAACTACAAGAACTCACATAGGCTAAGGTATGGTGAACGTCACACCTTGACACACTCAATTGACGTCCATGTTGGTGAAATAGCACTAATCACATTGACCAAATATCATCTTGTCAGTCATCAGTCATCGCTGCATTTTGTCCCAAAAAATTTAGTCGATTTTTGGCTGCAAATGATATTAGATTTAAGGGACTTTGCTGTGAACTGACGCCCCTCTTCTCTCCCGCTCAGTGGTTCTGATCGAGGAGCAGCCGGCATTCGGCGGTCGCGTGGCGCAGCTCAGGAAGACATTCGCCACCGGAGCGCCCACATCCGCCTACACCAAGCCTCCTCTACCCGTCAAACCCTCCCACCTCCAGGCGAGAAGCACCCCCTTGCTCCACTAGGCCTCGGGGTGCCATCCAAGCCAGCCGAGACTCCAAACTGTGACCCGAATGAAGCAGAACCTACAGAACATGATGCAAACGCTGCAGGACCAGGTGCATTCAAGGACCAGGTGGAAAATTGGGGGAGCCTCACTTGAACCTGAGGCGTGAACTGACATTAGGCCTCACTTCAAGGAGCGACCGGCAGACCGAGGGGCGGAGGGAGAGAAGGACTGGAAAGCTTTTGAACCGAGGTCCGCCCGAATGATAGAACCAAGCAGCTTTGATGTCGCTGAGTTCAAATGCGCTCGTCCAGTTGCTTGAGACTGACAGACAGACAGACAGAGAGACAGACTCTGGATTGCTTATTAAATGAGAAGATTTATTATTGAGATGTCAATGTTAGCCAATGGGGCTGAAAACAATGTAAAAATCGTATTCAGGTCCTTCTGTGTTGCTGAACTCTGTGGTGACAAAAGTGAAGAAACAGTTTGGAATGTAGTGTGTGTGACTTTTCAGAGTAATATTTTACCCTTATTGACTTTCAGCAGCATTGCTGACACACACAGTATCTCCACAACAAACACACCGGTGCAAGGGCTTTCGGGGACAGACTGAACGGACTCTCACAACAGGCCCTTTAAAACTTGAACTATCCCTTTAAAAGGTCTGCTTTCTATCTCAGTAGTGGTTATTTTTTGTTGATGTGAATGAATAAATAGTGTGTAATTGTGATTAACAGATTTGCGGTGAATCACAGAGTGGACCATGGACATCACATGCGAGACACTGCAGGAAAATGATGAATATTTCCTGTCAGAATGCGGTATTATATATCAGAGAAGAAGAGAACCGCCTGTGTGTCTTATCACGAGTGACGTAACCACTCGCCATCTTCTGAGGAGTGGAGTGTTTGACCTGTAGTTACTGCTTAACTATTGGATCACATGCTCCGTTTACTTGGTCACTGATTCCTTGCCTAAGATCCTGACACTTTGAGCTTTATGTTGCGTTTCTCCCTCCATTTGTATTGTGGATTCTACTGCCTGATTTTGTATGTCTATTGTTGGTGTGGTGTGGTAAAAATACAGATTTCATGCTTCGATTTACATCCCGGCTTTGCATTTCAATAAAGTTGTGTATCTGTTCATATGTTGTCAGTGTGTGCATGACATCAGAGACTCATAAGGCCAAGAGAGAGAGAGAGAGAGAGAGAGAGAGAGAGAGAGAGAGAGAGAGACACTGAATGATAGGGGAAGACAGAGAGACAGAGGCAGAGATACAGAGGAACACTTGAAGAAGTTGGTGATAGCAGTTGTTTACGCCATCAACATAGGCATCTATTCAACAAGGCGTATCAGAAACAACCCCCCCTCCACACACACACACACACACACACACACACACACTCCCCACCCAGTCGAGATCAAAAGGAAAGCGTAGAAAGCCGATTAGCGTGCGGCGCAGACTGAAGACAGAAAGCGAGACGGTCGGGGGAGACAGAGCAAAATGGGAGTCGGGTCACGGGAAGCACCGAGTCAGAGCCAACTTAATAAAGCCGCTTGCATTCCCCTCACCACCTCCACACCCTCAGCCTCAGGATCCTGCCTCTGTGTGTGCGTGTGTGTGTGTGTGTGTGTGTGCACGCATATGTCTTGAATCATGTGACTTGACGCGGCCAGTCATGCACACAGTGTGAAAAGCCCAGCTATATATAGTAGAGCAGTGTTGGGTTTCCCACTAAAGCATTGTAGGAGGCAAGTCATCTTTGTCCCATAAGAAAGTGGGGGGTATTTGGGTTGTAATGTCTTTTCTTTCAACCTGCGGAGGTGTAAGTGTCCCCTTTGTCCTGGGAGGTGAAGCCAGGAGACAGGGAGTGTGTTGTCTATGTGTTGGCTTTAAACACATGTATGACTGTAAATTGTTGTATACAGCTCGTATATCATCAATGTGTCATTATATGATTCACAGCAAGGATTACATGTGTCTGATACCATTTTCCCATGGGACAATAAAGTGTATCTTATCTCACTTTATGAATGAAGTCGATGTGAACAGATAGACGATGAGTCAGAAGATAAGACAGTTTCACAATTCTGGCAAACCCATTACTACAGTAAGTTTATGGCTCAGTAACCTGTAACAGGCTGTGAATAGAACGTCACTGAATGTCCTAATGTGGCTTTCTCATCAGTTGCCTCAAGGTTGGATAATTAATATGTAATTAGTCTTAACAGTGCCCTTGCTATTGCTGTTGTGAGCGTGAAATTTAGAGTACGAGTTGCCTATTTGCCAAACCAAACATACATTACTTACTACACAAGTTGCCTTATACAAACCTGTATAGGCTAAAAGAGTTTGTCCAACTTCAATACTGAGTGTTTAACTCATTGCTGCCTTTATTTGGCTGCTTCTTAAAAAAAAATACAGTTTGGGTTCAAGGAACCAAGCAAACCAAGCCTCATATTACACAGTAATATAACAGTATATGTCAAGTATTACATTTTAATCTCTAGTAGATCTATTCACTAATAGATATTTTGCGATTTAAAACATTGAATAAAGACGAATTAGAGCATTGAAATGGTGAGGAAAAACACCACCAAGCAAAAGGTCATACATTTAAGTTGAATAAAGATTTTCTTATTGAGTGTATTTGTGAAGATTGACCATTTCAAAGTAATAAAGCAGGCAGTGTACAATGTAAAATGATTAATAAATACTACCTCTTTTTGAAGATTACCAGGAACAAAGCCTAGTACAAATTAGACATCTTTTATCATCTACATTTGTATTCAAAATATACTTTATATCCTTAAATGTTTGTATTAAACCAAAAAAATCTTGACATAAGAAACTAATTATCCTCTAAGATGTGATTGAAAATATTTGGGCCACTTGGAATCATCAGCAGCTATCTGGGGAAAAAGATCAGTAATCATCTATTAACTCCATGCCACTAAAAACCTCTCCTAAGGGTGTTATAAATTAAGTAAGAAGATCTACATATTAAATAGCAAAAAATACAATTTCAAGGCATTTCCCAATAGCCTACTTTATGGATCAATATATGCTTTGTCATTCCAACTGCTTCTTATAGGCTTCTGGGACGATTATGAGGCAAATGATCTCGTCACCCTGTTAGTCCACGATATTCTTCTAGCCTACATCATTCATTTACTCATTAATAATTCAATATGATGCTTTCATCCCCAAAAATATGATCTAAACACATAGACCATGCTTCAAAAATCAACATTAAAGACCTCATGTAACAGACATCCGAGCTCAGCGTGTCATGTGCTGCTCAGATAAAGAGGAAATGCGGGTGGGAATCATGCAAATGAAACAGTGGGAGGGCACATTGTGTTAGTGAATACTCGCCCAGTGCTTCAACGGCAGCAATCAATTACACATTATGAGGTGGCAAAAAAAAAAAAAGAAAAAGAAAGAAGCCATGATGAAATATGATTGCGGGCAGACAGATAGACTTTATCGCCATATTTGCCGTGACTTCCTGGAACCGGCCATTGTGCTTTTGAAATTGCCAGTGAGCTAAAGATTAACAGGATTTTGTATACACATTACCTCAGACACAGAGGCAGCATGTGGACTGGAGCAGAGATGCCAATCAAAATGTGAGTGAGGTAAGATACTGGAAGAATGAAGAAAAATGTTTAGGAGTGCAAATTTCTTTTAGGCCTGATTTTACTGTTTCAACTTAGCTGTGGGGTGCATCTTGCTTCGAAACACTGATAAGGATGTTGCTTTAATTGTTGTACATGTCATTCTAAAGTGAACTCCCATTACTTTTACTTCCTGGAAAACACAGTATGTTTCATGGTGACATCATGCTGCACTAGTAGGCGTAAATATAAATTTCTAACCAATAAAACCATCCGATTTTTGAACAGTCCCGCCCCTCTGCACCCCTCCCATCAAATAAACCTGCCTTTCTCTCCCTGACTCATGTCCCATTGGTTTAGACTTTTGAATGATCCCTCCCTGCATTATGTCCCGCCCCAACATCCTGTTTCAACAGGAAACGCATCAAATCCAGGATGTAAAGATGCCATTTCATGGGGTCTTTAACGCTATTTAATGGTCTTTTTGCTTGATCTTCACAGGTAGCACGAGACCGAACTAGAAGCAGAGATAAAGCTGTTTACAGAGGAAGGCCTATTCTGACTCCGCCTTTAACAGCTTTAAAGGTCAAAGGTCAAAGATCCTTTGACTCCTGTGTCATGAAAATATAACCTGAGGGGTAGATGAGATTCTTTTCAAGGATATAGGAAAGCATCGTGTTTCTATACGGGGTCATATATATCTATATGCCATGTGTGAGACTCCTAAGAATAGATAATAGATGGATAATGATCTGAGAAGGCAGAAAGACACATTTTTCTAACGCTGGGGAGACAGACGATGGGGGAAAAAATCACAATGAGACACTGTGTCTCCAGTGGACAAAAATTCAAAGGTCTGGCTCGTGACTGCGGGTCCGCCCAGCTGCAGCTCCAGCTCCAGCTCCAGCTCCAGCTCCAGCTCCAGCCCCAGCCCCAGATCCAGATCCAGCTCCGGCGCAGGTTGCCTGGCGCTGGCAGGTCGCTTCCACTGCAGCGTGAAGACGAGTTCGCCACAGCTGAGTTTTCCTTCCTCCAGAGTGGGAGCTGGATGGCTGGTGCTAACATATGTACCTCCACAGGGGTCTGTGACAGCACACACTGGCTGTCCGGACAACGCATCCATCATTAACCCCCTCCCTCCCTTCCTCCCTCCCTCCCTTCTCTCTCTCTCTGTCTCGCTGCATTTCAATCTCCCTCCATCACGGATCTCCCACGCTTCCATCTCTCTCTCTCTCTCTCTCTCTCTCTCTTTGTTTGGCCCACGCTATCTTCATCCCCTGCTGTCCGTCTCCCCCGTCTTCCTCCCTATACACACATACACACACACCGTTCCTCTCTCTCTCTCTCTCTCTCTCTCACTCTCTCACTCTCTCTGTGGCCTGCTTTTCACCCCCCCCTTTCAACCCCCCCCCCTCCACCCCACAACCTCCTGTTTTCACCCTCCTCTCCCCTGCGCTCTACCTTCCCCGTTTCTCCCTCCCGCTCCGTCCTTCACCACGTCTCGCTCTCTCTCTCTCTCGCCCCCTCATCCCCCCCTTTGCCCCCCTCCCTCCCTCCCCCTCTCCCTGGATCTGCTTTCGACCCCCCCCCACCCCTCCTCCTCCTCCTCCTCTCCACCCCCCTCCAACCCTCCCCCTCCTCTCTGTCCTCCGTTCAATCCCCTCCCCTCCCCTCCCCTCCTCCCTTCTCTCCGTCCCCTCCTGCCATCTTGCAGGCCAGTGGAGCCAGACTGCAGGCGTTCAGGGAGTCACTGGACCTGCTGGGCAGCGGGTGACACAGATTTCCGGTGTGTGTGTGTGTGTGTGCGCATGTGTGTGTGTGTGTCAGTGTGTGTGTGCATGCGTGACGGGAAAAGGGAGGGGGGATTAAGCTCCAAATCACTAGAAAGGCACCGAAGGGGGAAGAGAGAAAAAAAAAAAAAAAAGCCGCAGATCCAAGAATTTGAAATTCCCCTTTGTCTGGGGAGAGGAAGAAATACTAGACTGTGGACTTAACAAAAAGACTGTGTGTTTCTCATTCAGTGGGAACGCTGTAATAGCATGATGTTGGAGCTCAGTGCTTTTCTCCATGAGTTGGCAGTGTCCTGCGTTGGCTGGCGTGCTGTGCTTTCTCTCTCTCTTTCGCTCTCTCCCTCTCTCTCTCTCTCTCCCTGCCTGACAAACATGCACACAAACACGCAACCCCCCCCCCACCCCCACAGATGCACGCGCACACACACACACACACACACACAGTCCCTCTGCGATCCCCCTGACTGAAGGCGCACAGGAAGTGCAGCCGTGGCCCAATTATAGCGTGACACCTCGGGCCGGCCGTTACCATGGTTACGCCTTCCCTGCGGTCCCCTGGAGTGTGGCGCCGAGGAAGAAGGTCTTATCACATCAGCCATCGTTACGGCAACAAGCAAAAACCCACCCTGTAGCCTCGGTCCAGCTGGCTCTGTATTCGCCCACTGGCTTATCATGTGTGTGTGTGTGCGTGTGTGTGTGCCTACATATGATATGCTTGTGAATAAAAGGGAAATTGCGTCAGTATGTGAATAGAAGAAAGACTATTTGTGATTGTGTGTGTGTGCATGTTAGGTTAGGGGCTTGTGTGTGTGTGTGTGTGTGTGTGTGTGTGTGTGTGCGCTGCATGCACCGGACTTGTCAAAGCAGTGTGTGTAGGTGTGCTTGTGTGTATGTGTCTGTGGGGTTGCGATAAGGCTCTCAGCCACACCATTAGGTGACTCATAATCCACACAAGCTCAGAAACACACACACACACACACACACACACACGTATACGTGCACATACATGTGCACGTGCGTGAGCAGGAACACAGATGCAAACACACACACCATACACCCCCATGGAATATGGATCCCCCCCCACACACACACACCCACTATAAAAGCACCCTATAGACAAATACACATGGTCAATTTCTTCTTTTATTTCAAAAGGGCAAACAGAGCTATACAGTACGAGTTGCACATGAAATAATTTAGCCTATGCTGAACTCATTCATCTCTTACTGATGCGGTGACGTCAGAACAACAGAATCAAAACTCCCCATTAGAAACAAAACATTTGGCTCTTTTTTTTTATGCTGAAACACAATACATCCAAACTGGAAAGGGATGTAAAAAAAGACATAATGTTTTCCAGATATTTACAGTATATTTACAGCATTTTTTTTTTGTCATCGTCTAAGCATTGACACACATTGGTATCCTTCTTTCTCTCCTCTCCAATTCGCTGATTGTCAAAAGAAAGGATGGGAGCGAGTGTGAACATTCTCAAAACAGAGCTGCAGTTCCTCAAATTCAAAGCACAAGATCTGACGATCTTTATGCCACAATCCAAGCATATTAACATGGCGTCCTGTGCGTTTGACACCGCAGCTCCTGAACAATCATCCAACCGGGATCCTCTAACAAATGCTGCCATCACATACGTTACTATCCATCCAAGGCTCCGTTGCTCCTCTCCTGCGCCAGGCCCAAAGTAAAGTCGGAGCCCCTTAGGTCAAACCCGGAGACTCTGGTCTCGAACCCGGGGCCTCCCGGCTTCCTCTTCAGCTCCTCGCACTTCCTGTATTTACAGATCTGGTGTCCCCTCTTGCGATTGCGGCAGCTGCTGCACTGTTCGCAGTTCCTCTGACGCCGGCACGGCACGCACTCCCCGCACCTCTTTCTCTTCCTCCTCCCTCCGCCGCCCCCGCCCAGCGACCCGGGGGAGTAGCCCTCGGCCACCAGCCCCTCTATCCCCTCGCCGGCCGCGGCCGTGTTCCTCCAGCGGCCTCCCCCCATCTGGAAGCCCGCCAGGGGGAACAGAGCGGGGCTGAAGGGGAACCAGGCGCCCAGGAAGGGCTGGAACTCCGTCCCGCATCCTAGGGAGTCCTCTTCCTCCTCCTCGGGCCCGGAGCCGCCTCCCTCCCCGTCGCCCTTCTCCCCCTTGGCCTCCACGGCCTCCCGTTTGGCCGGCTGGCCGCTCTGCGGACCCAGGCCGGCCTGCTCCGTGGTGGCAGGGGTGAGAGCCAGCAGCCCGGCGCGCATCAGCAGCTCGGCGGCGTGCGCCAGGTGGAGCCCGCTGGGCGACTCCCACATGTCGGGCCAGGAGGGGGCCCGGCGGGGCTTGTTGTGCCCGGGCTGGGCGGCCCGCTGCTGGGCCGGGGAGGGCTGGATCAGGCCCGTGACGTCCATGGCCGGGGAGGGGGCGGAGATGTAATGGGAGAGGCTGTAGGGGTGGCTGGAGCGCTTCAGGCTGGGTCTCAGCGGCTCGTTGGGGATTTTAGCGCTGCTGTGTGCCTGATCGGGGGAGGAAGGGCCCGCCATGTCTATGGCGGTGGACATAGCTGTGGCTGCGTGCGTGGGTGTTTGTGTGTGTGTGTGTGTGTGTGTGTGCGTGCGGGTGAGGAGAGGTAAGGGAAAAGGGGATTGAAGCCGATGTGGGGTTGACAACCGTCCTGCTGTTACTTCAGCCAAAATGGCAAGCCTTGGCCTGTGTCCCTATTCCCATTCTCTGCTGCAGCCTCAGAGTCCTGGAGAGCTAGAAATGAATAGGGGATGAAGAGAGGAAGGTTAAGAATAGAAATGTTGGAGGGAGAAAAACAGAAAGAGAGGAACAGGGGAGAGGAGACGGGGAGATATTTCCCAGAAGCACCAAACATGAGGTCAGAGACTGGAATCACAGTGTAAAGAATGTGTGTGTGCTTGGAGAGAAATATAGGATATATGTGTACAAGCTTTGAAAAATAACTGGCTGAATAAACACGACCGGGCCACATATCACAGAGTGCATGCCTTGCCAATGATTTCCGCATACAGGAGGCAGTATCCCTTTAAGAATTTCACGGTATATCAATGCAATCAATAACAGAGCGACAACAATATGCAAAGATATGCGCATATGCGCAGGTCAAATGTGGAGCGCGCTTTTCAAATACATTTTGACGACTGGTGTTATGTGTGCCAGCCAAAACAAAAGCATACCGGTGGCGGAATAGATTGTGGAGCATAAAAAATAGGTTGTCTTTTGTCTGGTATCGACGACGAGCAGCGAGGTGCGCAACGATGCGGTTGCTGTGGATAAAAAAAGACTAGGCTACATTCCTTGTCCACATTTGTTAAAAAACTATTTCGGCGATTAAACACGGCACATATATGCAATTACGAAGCGAGTGTGTAAAGGCTTTAGCGGCTCGACGAGGGGCCCGATCGATCATTTCACGTAATTAACGTTACCTAAGAAGACGGTGCTCGACCGACGCCACGGCGAGCTGACCACAGTCCGAGTGGTCGCTGCGACACGTCTCTGCGCGTAGGAAAAAGGCGACAAACAAACCGGGGAAAATCGACAGGAAGTATCCGCAGATCGTCCCCTCTTACCTTATAAAATCCGCCCGAAGCCTCCTGTCAAAGATATTACGGAGTCATGAACTATTGGCGTGGTGATTGTAGTGTATATGGACGGCGGAGCTGCCGATTCCTCCTCCACCTCTCCGTCCCGGAGGGTCTGCAAACACTCTGCACGGAATTTGGGGGCGTCGCTCAAAATGCGAAGTGGACTCTGCTGCTGAAATCATCTGGTCAGAGCGACCCCGGAATATCCACACTGACAGCAGGGCCGTCCAGCCATCTGACGGCCTCTATACTATAGCATGACACATTAAACCTACATCATCAATTATCCAGGCCCGTGCCAGGCCGCCCGGTTCATTCATAACCCGGGTTAAGTCAATGAAAACATTGGACAAAATCAGCGCTCCCGAAAAAGCTATAGTAATCCTATGATACATTTTACAAGGATACTATACATTTATAACAACAATATGCAATATCCTGTAGGAATATTATAGTGATACTATAGGAGATAAAAATCTAAAAAAGATATACTATAACACACTATTCAGTAACACACACTATAAGTCCCTATAGGAATATTATAGTGATTTATTGTTAGGGAATGTACACTCATCGTTTCATCCCACAGTCTAAATATTACAGCATTACAAATTAAGCCTATCATCCATCTTCTAGGTCTATGTAAATTATCCCTATTTATTCACAACCCCAGTTTAGTCAAAGAAAATAGTTGTTTTGTAAAATATTGGGCTCTGTGGCTATGTGGGACGAAGAAATGGGGTCAGAGAAAAGAGTGTGCGCGGGCCCTGGAGAATACACCTCTGTACCAGCTTCACTTCTGTACCAACACAGCTGAGCGGAGTGGGCCGATGCCAAAACGTGGCCTGTAGCAAAATAGTCCTTACAGAAATATATGGAAATGCTTGCAAAATAATGGTGGCTGGTATTGCTTTGAGTACGAGTGTGTGTGTGAGGTTTCAAAATCTCATAGCAAGATTTTTCATAGCAAGTCAGTGGACAAAGTGTGAAGATTATGAGATCAGTAATTTAAACTGTCTTAATTAACACATAAATGACTATTCATAGGGGACATGCTGCTTCAAATTAAACATTTTGGATTTTTTTTTTTTCTTCTAGAATCTGAATCATCCATTGGTACAGATGTAACACAGATGTGATGAGTAAATAGTGTTCCTTAAACCAGGCAGACTGTGTCATGTGCCTTTTAACTCTTTAGGCCATTATTCTCATGTAATGATTCCTAAACCTATATTATATTATTTTTTAATTATTGAAAAGACTCAACATTAATGCTATAAACCGTATTATAATAAAACATGAAACATAAAACTTTGCTACAAAATATTAGGCAAAATGTACAATAATTATACCAACAAAAACATACTGAACTCAGATATTTGAAATCACCAAATTACAGCCAGCTGTCCTCAGAAGAAGTCAAATACATGATAATATCCCCCCGTGCCGAATACAAGTTCATTCAGAAAGTAGTGAAATGTGTTAGAGCCATGCAGCAGAAACAGAGTCCCTGTATCTGTCATCCAGACAGCTGAGTCTGGTCTAGACAGCCTCTGCCGTCTCCATCCAGTCTGGTTAAGGTGACTCCTCACACCAGGACGGTCGAGTCCACTCCACCTCTTATGAGAGTCCTCCGTTTTGGCACGCAGCCAGATGCATCGTGTGTGTGTGTGTGTGTGTGTGTGTGTGTCACTATGGGAGCAGGGGCCCACCATAATCACATACACTGTCTGGTCTGGACTATTTATGAAAACACAGCGTCTTCTAGCGGTCAGCGCGGATACTGCCGCCTCTTAAAATGGCCACTGGTTGTCGGTGGGACACTGCAGCACGGCGGCCTGCTCGGCTCAGCTCCTCCAACACAATGAGCAGCCTGGATCCCACTGCAGCGGCCACGCAGGGCCGGGCCACGCCGCGCGCACTCATTAGCCCGCTCCATCCCGCAACGTTCCTCTACCTTGCTGCTGATAGAGAGGATTTAGCATCTGATTGCTCCAAGTGAATCTGATCCTTCGGTTTAAAAAAAATAAATAAAAAAATAAAATGAGAGATTTGGAGTTTGCCCCCTGGCCCTGAAGGCCTTAGCTGCCCCTACTGCGCAAAAGCTTCCTGCAAATAAATGAAGTCTACAAATCAGACCACTCGAGACAAGTTTTATTCACAATATACACAGCAATGAATCACCAGAGTCAGACGCGCCGCAGCCGGTAGAAAATAAACCTGAAGAACAAGCAAAATATATCCTTTACACGCAGGCTTTTACTTGATTAAATACAACAGTTTTGTCAGAAAGCGAGACAGAACGACTTGTTACAAACAGTATTCAGCGTTTCAACTGTTCTCCGATTGGATATGTGCGCATTATTACTTCATCTTTCATTTAAGACAGACGCCATTTTCGACTTCTGACCGAGCAGCTCTTAGTGCAAAAATCAAAACGTTTAACATTCGTATGAGTTAGTTGTGTTCGGACTCGGGGTGGCGGGCTGTAGCTTTGTGTGTAAGCGTGTTTTCAAGGCCTGTGCTGCATTCAAATTCAAAAAAACTGAACTGAACTGAGGGGAGAGAGCTGCCAGCCGCTTCGTTTCTCAACCACCTGCTCCGCACCTAGGAGGAGTCGAGGAGGAGGGGACACAGATGTCAGCAGACATGGGGGTACAATGCCTGCACAGGGAAGAATTTCACCTATCAGCTCAGGTAGGGTGAGAACTTTGACCAAACTGACCAGTGTTTTAGCTAAGTAGGTCAAAATGCCACTGTGCAGCCACAGTACCCCAACGTCTGCCTCTGTTGGGGTCAGAGTCCCTTCCTTATCTCTCCACACATGACCTTTGATGTTCAAGTCAAGTCAGTAGTGTTAGGAACAGTGTGGAATGTACGAAATCAAAATTCACAACATTTTCAGCAGGAGTTTGGAGACTCCCACATTCTGACTGCACCTGAATGCAGCATTTGATATTGGGCTCTGAAGGGAATATCTGTTGTTTTGTTTGATTGTGGCAGTGCCATACTGTAACCGTCGGTGTGACACTGTAATGACGAGTGACGGTTGGACAAAGTGGGGGGCTGGGTGGAGGCGGCGGCAAAGGGGGAGGACGGAGCCCTCCGATTGGTTGGCTTAAGCATCCTTCTTCTTGATGATGAGCGGCCCGACGTTGTCCCCGGTCTCCTCGTTGTGTTTGGTGTGGGCACCGTCACAGTATGGGAACTGCAAGGAGAACACACACCGTTAGAGGACACAATCGTTCTTATCAAGTTAAGCCCTCTGTACTTTGTGATTGTGAGAGAGTGCCACTAGTTTCCTAAAAGCAGCTTGCAAAACTAGGAAGCAGAAATCAACGTAGAGCTTAAAAGAAACTTTGGCCTCCTTATGAACAGGAGGGATGATCAAACATCAGTTTTACGTTTATGATCACAATGAATGATATGGGGAGAAGGATCTGGTTAGCTATCCTACATCCCAGTGGTCGTGAATGATAGAAAAGATCCAACAGGCGAGAATCAAACCCATATTCTGGGCTAAAATGTTTTAGCACAGAGACTGTCTTTGTTTCATTCTGTGTCCAGCGGGCAAATTGAGGATCTTGCCTTTACAAAACCATACCTTGGTCCACTCAGTACTTTTACTAACTATACTTACTTGTACTAATACTTTTAATGAATAGTTTTTGCTTCATTACTCCCCACTGCAGGGAGGCCTTACATGCTTGTGGACTTCGAGTAGCCCTTATAGTTTCATTCAAAATGAGGTCCAACATTTAACAAATGTGACACCTACACAAAATGATTGCTGGCTATTAAATAAAACTCAGATTATTATTGAAGCCAGGGGTCAGTGTCAGCCAGCAAACACTGCTGGCTGCCCTGCCCTTCATTGTTTCCCTACTTAACGATATCAGTAGCTGATAGCTGGTCTGCCCTCTAATTAATCTAGTTGTTCCCGACACTGCTTGTTAGGAAGATTCTACATGCCGATTTACGACAACCAGGACAACCTATAACTTGTAAGTTAAATTACTGTACTGAGGGGGAACCACATTCTCAGTCATCATAGTGGGAAGGTACAGAGAATGTTTTTGTGAATGAAGCCTTGTAATTGGCAAATG
The DNA here is from genome assembly GCF_048128805.1 of Centroberyx gerrardi. Taxonomy (NCBI): domain Eukaryota; kingdom Metazoa; phylum Chordata; class Actinopteri; order Beryciformes; family Berycidae; genus Centroberyx; species Centroberyx gerrardi. The sequence continues at coordinate 7,484,468 of NC_136012.1, forward strand.
AAGAGATAATGAACGATTCACTATGAAGGTCTTTTATCATGGAAATGTGGGAGCATTTTGGCATATGGAAATGTCTGCAAAAAACTGCAAAATGCCTACTAAATTTGCAATATATCCATATTGACTTTTTCATATTGTTCATTAAAATATATTGTTCATATTGGAACATTACATTTAACTGTCTAGTAGGTATGGGACGATATATCAAAATTCAATATATCGCAATACAAAAATGTGACAATACGTATCGTGGGGCAGAAAAATGAATCGTGATATTCACTCCATTGTATTCTGCTGTAGTAATAACATATGAAACACAATTTCACAAGCTCTGCATCCAAATTATATTATTTGCACTTTGTACTGACATTTTAAAATTGTTTAAATTCTAGCAAGCCAATGCCAATGCTAGAAAGATTTGTGGCTCAGAAATAAACATAATTCTGCACAGTCAGACTTTGTTGTCACCGAACTTTAATTTATTGCATTGTATCGTGGTCGTATTGAATCGTGAACCTCATATCGCATATTTAATCTTATTATGAGATAAGCATATCGTCCCATCTCCACTGTCTAGCCCCAGTGAGACGCCTTGCTGGCCTAGAGAGGGCTATAACAGCACTGAATGGCTACACAAAGTCTGACCCAAAGCGTAATCATCGATGCCTCTGAACAATTCCTGACCTTCTTGGACTTCCAGCAGCGGCAGTAGACGGCCTTGGTGCCAATGTCCTCCATGTCGAAGCTGTGCACCACTTTGGGACTGTCTTTGCTGATGGACGTGTTGACCAGGCCCTTCTTACAGCTCCGCCCGCTCAGGTAGCGGCTGACCAGGAACCCCCCCACAGCCGCCACCACCGCCACCGGCACCGCAACAATCAGCTGGTCTGCAGAGACACACAGTCAGGGTGGGCATTAAGGGACTCCACTCACCAACCTTAAATCTTTTGGTATCCTATGGTATAAAGCATCACAGACTGGCTGAGTTTTTACAAGCTTTTACCTCCCAAATCCACATTCGGTGTTATTTATGTAGACTTTGGGGGAGGTAGTAGGCTGCATCCCAGTAAGTTATGCTAGGCCTTGCTCAGGCGTTCAGGTGCCTTGGAAAACCATTTTGAAGACTGAATACCAGTAAAGCAAGATTTTTATCTCCTCATGATCTACTTATCACTGTACAAAGCTTACATGCTTTCTTACTCTGCAGTCAGGTCACTTGAGGGAAAATGAACATACTTCCCGCTTATACTGCTCAGGTTAACGCCCAAGTTGTAAGACAGCTCATAAACTCCAGGTTTGGCAACACACTCACTCTACATTTCTCCCACATGTGAAATCTGGCATCACGGATAATGTTAACATATAACTTGAGGCACAACACCAGTTTCTTCAGTCAAGTGCAAGGGATAAATCATTTTAAATAAAGTGAACACAACGCATGACTTTCATCGCATATCATCAGACATATAAAATATCATGGCTAATGTTAATTACAATATTTGCTGGATTTTTCATTTGTGCTTGACATTATGATGTTAGGCATAAAGACATGATCACTGTGTTCCTAGTCTTCTAGTTCAGGTGGGAAAAATCTGAACATTATGATCGCAAGCATAAAGTAAAGGCTGCGGGAAATGTCTATCTTGACATTTAGATGGGTTCAATGGACTCCTGAATCTGTACTCTGGCCGAGCAAATAATCCATGACTTGCAGTGCCGTCACTGTTGTGTTGACGCCTCCATACTGACTCCCAGAACTGTTCAGTTAGTGAGAGAAAGTGCCTGCCTACCTACTACTGTTGGTAGACAATAATGCACTTTACTTCATGAGTACTAATCAAAATGCCTGTCACATGTTGTGCTGTCAGTGGTAATAATGGTGTTGAGATGGAGGGGGAAACTTCATTGTTTGCCCAGTGATAAAAAAGAAATGTGACATAGTAGCGACAATTTATAAACTGAATTTTATACAATTTATAAAATGTGTGACCTAAAAATAGTCATATGCCCTCCTCATGCATCCCTACACAGACCATTTGAAATAGAAGGAAAACAGAGCTATTTCAACTTAATGATAGTGCTGGAGAAGAGCTTAAACAATATCGAGGTACACAGTTAGCTCAGTAGCAGTGTCTTTACCTAGATTTTTAAATGACACCCACATCCTCAACATATACACACTCAACACATGGTTAAGGTGACACACACTAGGATCGCACGATAGCTCAATACGGCCAGAATATCTCAACATCAAACCCTTCCGATTCCTGTGCAGGTCAACCAGAGTCAACCCTATGGAAGTCCCTGTGTTGCCTCACACTATGGAGGCTTAGGCCTACATATTGCAGCTCATACTCAAGTAGATTAGCTAATCCCAGTGCTGATTTTAATCCAGGAAAATATGTGTGATAGTATAATACAAGACTCAAAGTATGATTGCTTTCCTTATGGGAACTGGTGAATAGCCTACATTTTTGACCGGTACACTGACTGACTCTGTACAAGAAAACCAAAAAAATCTGATTAAAAGAGATAAATAGACATTTTGAATTTTAGTATTCATCACCAAACCCGTGTCACATTCTGGGGAAATACGTTTTGATACATCAATTTATGATGTTCAATGCATTCCAGGAGTTATTTTGTGATTTGGTTTTTAGTGTACCTACTTTTCTACTTCAGTTAGTGATTTCCACATTTCCCAGAATGCCTTTTGGCAACCTTCAGAGAACAGGCGTGAATTTGTTGCTTTCAACCAAAGGTGGGCGTATTGGTATATAAATATAGCTAGCTAGCCAACTTGTTTGTCAACATTGGGGCATGCATCGCAGCCTCGCAAGCCCTCGCTCTTTGATTCTGAGGGACTGACACCAAAACCTGACGTTTACTGTTTTAGACAGTTGAAAAACTTTCTGCTATTAAACTCCACTGTAGCTGCACTGGAAAATATCTCAACGTGAGGTCACGTCGTCTACGTTTGGCCAGTTATCCATGCTAATAAGAAAAATACACCACCAAACAACAAAAACGGATTGAGAACGCAAGATACATCACCAATAGCTGTTTTATTAAGAGTTTTTGAGTGCATTTTTCCTTTAAGGCCATCATTTTGTCTATTTGTTACGTAACATGCTTATTCTGTGTCTTGTTTTTAATGTTTGCTTGTACCTTTAAGTTGCCCCACGTGGGATAAATGAAATTGTAGTGAAATGCATCGAATTAACTGGCCTTTATCCCTGCCGGTTAAAACAGTGCTGCATTTGCGAATGGCATTTAAGCACAGGAAGGATATATCCCAAGGCAAACCATTACTAGTACATGCACACATGTGATTTAGCTGACCCATTCACCTGGCCTATACCTCTTGCCCCTGCAATCTCAATATGTTAGAAAGAAAGAGACATTAGAAAGAAAGAGACAGCTGAGCTTATGCATTAACAAACACAGCAGTAAGTGCAGTGAAGAGGACAAATTGCTCTCACACAAGACATTTTGACCAGGTAAAACATGAACTATCACACTTGAAATTTATGGCAACATAGAAACTCCATCCTGCATGTCATAGTGGTGACAAATGTAGCAATAAAATATTTGCACAGAGCACTGCTGTCAACATTATGGACTAATGAAATTAATGATGTAGAAAATAATGTATAAGTCTGGAACTGTGGTTTTTACCAAGTGACTCACTATTTTAAGGGCAAATACAGACAGCCTTCCAAGTGAAGGCGCAGAAGCCATGAAGATTTGCCAGGTCAACTGTGCATCACATGATGCAGATCTGCAAGATGTGAAAACAACTGGGACCTTCACGGACTGTTCAGTGAGAATACTAGAGCGGCTTACAGTCTCACGTAATGGCCACATAAGCCACGACACATGGAGAAAGATACACCTGCTGTGGATGGTGTGATGGTGTGATCCACAGCAGGGCCAAAAAATAGTCAGTGTGACCGACTAAAGTTGGAAGCACAACCTGTGGCTGGATCCAACAGGACTGACTGGATAGTTTAGCTAGCTGGTTGGTAGCCAGCTGAATAATGTTTGTTTACATTGCATTTGTTAAGTACTTGTGAACTTCAATAAACGTCGTTTAGGGTATACGTGTTAAAGTTACTAAACGTTGTCTCAACACACCCGCCTGTGCCCTGAAAAATAAAGTTTGGAATAATGTTAACTTGGTTGGGTTAGTTACCGCTGTGCGGCAAGCGAAACACTGGCTTCCCTAGACTAGCTCAGCTAGCTTGTTTCATTCGCTAGCTAGTTTTAAGGCTTTACCTTTTGATATCCTGAATCCCGTGCTGGGTAATGCAGGCATCGGCGGCATTGGCAACTGAGGCATAGCGGGTAAATTTGGGGTTGTCATATTCTCCCTGGTCGGTGTGCTGTTTGGGGTTGGCTCACTGAGCAAGGTCAACCGGTGAGTCTAATCTGAACTCCGTCCTCTCCGGCACTCTGGCTCAACCTGCAGCGGGGTACGTCACTGGGCAGCAACCAATCCGGACTGGGGAGGGAAAGTGATAACGTATTGGTGCGAGAGGTGTCACTCCTACCTACTTCCGTCTTCGCTTTAATCCCATTCGGCAGAATACACTGCATTCCGTTAAAAATATGTTTTGTTAAAAGAGATTTGGTTTGGCTAAACAGCTTAATGTTTAAGGTCTTAGTAAGGTACTGACGGCGCTGTGAGATCTACTGTCTCAACACTGTAAACACAACGTGGGTAGCAGGTGTTTCTGTTTCCCACATAGGCCTAACGTTACATAATATGGTGATGTATGATTCATGAAGGCTCCTGCTTAAATTATCTGTTGTAAATTAAAAAAAGGAAACAACTGCTGTTGTATGCAAGGAGGTTTTATGTTGTATGTAGCTGCTTAAATTAGCAATGTTTCAGTTGTACGCAGGTGCGACATGATTTCCCGCCCCTACGATGTTCCGGTGTAGCGGCCAACAGTTTCCAGTCTGAAATAGGCTGTGGAGCATCTTGATAGTTAGAAAAGAATCTTTGGTGACAATTAGCGCCCCTACTGGGTGCGTTGATTCCTCAAAGCCAATGACCCGGCCATTTCCCCATCGACAACACAGACCATTTCTCTTGGAACAAATAACGGTATTAACCAGAATAGTCACTTTTAGATAGACTAGACTATACTATATAACTATAACTATATAACTCATGACTTGCAATAAGAGAGACCACTGCAAAAATGTATTTCCGCTTTAGCAGGGAAGCGTTGATATGTGGAAATAGAATGACGGTCAGGTTAAATTAAATGCACTGTAAATTTGTTTGAAGAGCGTCGAAAACACCCAGCAGAGGGCGACATAACGACTTACCATCCACAGGATCAAGTAAGGTGACTGGAATTATGAATTCACTGACAGAGGGTAAATCTTGGAACTGCTTACAGCAATTTTATTAATGCAATACATTTCAATGTATTTGAAATGTTCTATGAATGCAGTGTCTTGAAACAGTAGACTCTAGAGGGTAAAGTACAAGCAGCTCCATGACAGTAGACATGTGGAACCACATCTTGTCAAAATAATGGGTAAATTGTTCCCAGTACTATAGCTATGCAGAACATCTCCCTGTCCCCACTCCCACCCACTTTTGACTGTTGATTATTGGGAAATTAAAATACATTTTTAAAATTAACTAATGCCTTCACTCAAATTCCTCTCCATGCGAATAAAACCTCATTTAATTATGTGAATGTACATTTTTCTTGAATGTAAAGTTTCAGTAAATTTCACCATTCCATTTGCTTTTTCCTGCTCAACTGATATTCTCAAAAATGTCTATGAATTAGAAAAAAAATGTAAGATTCTAAAAAGTAAGAATGCAATATTTGACACGTGAAATAAGTGACCATCAACAGTGATGCAGTAGGGTACCGACGGGCATCACTACCCCAGTCTAAACTCCCTAGAAGTGGGCCGTGGGTGCGACCGGGCGTCACGTTACCCGTTCCTACCTCTCCTCCAGCAGGGCCTGAGAATGAGTCAACACGGGAGTCGCAGGCTTTTATTACACAGTTTAATCAACACACAAAGCTCAACGAGCCTCTCAGGTAATTCAATATACAGAGGTTTTGTGCAAGGAGAGTGGGTTCTCCTCGCACCCAGAGCCCAAGCCAGTCCCATAGCCTTTTTTTTTAAAGATGTTAGCCTCTAATTCAACAATAGCAAAAACAAAAACAAAAAAAAATAATAATGCAACCTAAAGAGTTATGTGGGGGGAGGGGGGGGATAAAAACACAGGTTAAACTAAGAGAGAAAAAAAAAAAAAAAAAAAAAAAACTTGCTTAAATACCTGGTCCAGAACCTCCACTTTGTGAATGTAGAGAAGGTGGTGGTGGAGACACGGGGGTTAAGAGTTTGTGCGTGTGTGTGTGTGTGTGTGTGTGTGTGTGTGTGTATAAAGGGGAGACAACTTGGTTACATGGCAATAGTGAGGGTGGGGGGAGTGGGAGGTGTGGGGATAAATTCAAGTGCTTTCATAGAATCCAACAAAAGAAGACCAAAATGGGCCATATACATATTTCCTCCCCATTTTATATAGCCTGCTATGATTTTTTTTTTTTTTAAAGTATTCCTTGTACAAAATACAGAGTGTCCCTCGACTCGCGTGCAGAAACGGCTTTCTTGAATTGTCACCTCTAACAGCAGGGAATGATAAAGGGAAACAAAACAAAACAAAACAAGAAAGGGTACAGAGTGTAAAAATCCCTCCATCTCATAGCCCCCTCCCCCCCTCCCTGAAAAAAAAATGGGAAAACAAAGTTAAAAAAAAAAAAAAAAAAAAAAAGGTCCCCTAAGTTTTACAGATGCTCAAAGGAATGCTTTTAGTGATAAAAATGTTTTGGAGTGAGTGGGTGAGGATTGCAGGTGTGTGTGTGTGTGTGTGTGTGTATGTGTGTGTGTGTGTGTGGAGGGTGGAGGGTGGGTGGTGACAGCCCAACCTGCATGGTGAGAAAATGTAAGGGGATACGGAGGTCCGACGGGAGGTCAGAGGTCACAAGGGAAGGAGGGAGGGATAGGCGGTGGAGGAGGAGGAGGGGGAGGGGTTACCATCGCAAGTTGAGAATATGTACACCAGAGAGGGGGGGAGAGAGAGAAAGAAAGAGAGAGAGAGAGAGAGAGAGAGAGAGAGAGAGAGAGAGAGAGAGAGAGAGAGAGAGAGAGAGAGAGAGAGAGAGAGAGAGAGAGAGAGAGAGAGAGAGAGAGAGAGAGAGAGAGAGAGAGAGGGGTAATGTGAGGGGGGCGGGGCAGAGGGATTTTTAACAGGTACTCTGGTGAAGGGGGGGGGGGAGGCGTGGCTCAAAGAAAGCACTCCAATGGAAACCAACAAGATCTTGTTTTAAACTTTTTCATTTGTTTGTATGTTTTTTTTTTTGTTTTTTTGTTTGTTTTCTCTTTACTTCTGAAGCTCCCCCTAACCTTACGTCGTAGAGGTGGTTGGCCATGATTTCTACCCCAACACTACATTGCATACTTTTGTGTCCATTCCCGAGCTATTCTGTTGTACCTGCAACACAAGAGAGAGAGAGAGAGAGAGAGAGAGGAATGAGTTGTTGAGCCTGGTAAAGAAAATATGGGCTTATAACATTATTCAAGTATTTACAAAGCAGCATATTAACACAGTCCCTCCCTTCATTTGCAGTAAAACAAACAAACAAAAGGCAAAAGTCAATGGAGTTTCAGTGATCCCTTGGCTGACAAGTGCTTTCAGGGGGACCGCGTCCTGCGATCAAACTGAGCTTTGTGAAAACTGCTGTCCTTGTCATTTTCCTCAAAGGACGTGAGGCGTTTTCTGATTGTTTTCTAAGTGTGTGTGAATAGGTCAGAATCACAAGCGCTTCTATCTGAGGGGAAACGGGATCGCAGGGACCTGGAGAGGCTGCATAATGGTGTTGTGCAACATCAGTGTCACAGACACAGATCCGATACAGGCTTCTCCCTGCATATTCAGTGCTCAGGCAGGCCGCTTAATTGTTGTTAATGACCAACTAAAAGTAGATTGCAGATATTAAAGCTGCACTGGGCAACCTGGCGGCTCCAAATGGCAGCGAGAGGTAACCGTAAAATTTGAACTTCAGGTGACATCAGTAAACTGCGCACAGCAATGTACCCACACTGATTTAGGGCAAGGCAATGAAAATGACTAAAATGATGGGATTCAACATGTTAGAAGAACTACACAATTAGTTGACATACTATACCAATTCTGAAAATAGATGACCACTGTTCTTACAGTATATAAGTGTGTGTGTGTGTGTGTGTGTGGTTCACATGTATTCTTTTATATACCTTGTGTTTCTATTAGCTCTAGTCTATCCAGCTGGGGATAGATGTGCTGTGGTATTTTTTCTGGTTTTGCCTTTTCATTGATTACGCAGCTAGCCCAAAAAATGGATTTGACAATAACACTTGAATGTTGCACACCACAAATTAGCATTTAGATTCAGCACTAGAGAGTAAGAACAGCAAAGCCAATGTAGAGCTTCATTGTTATTCTTTTCCCAATCAATTGCTTTGTGAAACAATCAAATTTAACTTAAACGTTATCTATTAAATCTGGTTGCTAGGGATGTAACAATGCATTAAGTTAACAGTTCAGTTTGACACACAATACTGGGTTCACAGTTTTACACTATCACGATATTTCAAACTAAATCTGAATGACTTATGGGGGGAAAACAAAACAAAACACAAGTGCAAACCGTAAGCAGGGTGACACAGATACAGGTTTCTGGAAGTTAAAACATTGTAAGATATATTTAAAGCAAATATTTTTCCAAATCTACCATGAATTTGCATGACAGAGCTTTAGGCCATCTCTGGCCAGGTGCTGACACTGGCTTTGATCAACACAGGCCATAGCACAGCTACAACTACAGCTACACCCTGGCCAGTGGAGACAAGACGTATGACCAGTTTGCCTTGTATATTGTCTGATAAATGAAGGCCGACAACCCCAAGTGCTTTGTTGAATGTTGATGAGAGGCATTAACAACGTGAGGCGTAGAACTTACTTTTCCCTGTCCGTCTTGTAGATGCGGGCGATCTCGGGTACTAAGGGGTCGTCCGGGTTTGGGTCACACAGCAGAGAGCAGATGGACAGGAGGACTGGAGGAGACAGGGCAGAGGTCAAATGTTAATCAATCAGCACTTGGATAGAAACATATTTTCAGATTTTCTACAATTTCCTCCGGCTCCAACTGAGCTCATCAACGGAGGGGAGTGGGAAATGTGGAGAAGTTTGAGGTAAAACTGATGTTGAAATGTTTATCATTTCACTTAAGAGTAAGGAGAAGTAACTCCTAGATGCTGATCTAGACTTCTTATTAAGATCCTTATTATCTGCAACACCTAGTCTTCCTGGGGTCCACACAGAGCACAAGACATGGCATATTACCAAGTACTATAAAGACAACATGGAGGGAAAAAAACAATAAAATAGATTGCCTTAGTTTGTCCTGCATGACAGAGAACCTATGACAGATAATTTTATTGCCAATAGTCATATACCAAAACACCAAATAATGCTTTATCCACCTTTGTATCACCATTAGATAGACAGAAATATCCGTCATCATACGCTGAAGCATATTTTTTTATCCAAGATACTATGACATAAGAGAGACAGCATGCCATTACATTTGCCTTTCTGTTTTTAAACTCTTATACAACAGTTTTAGCTTTTACCAGTAGAACTTGGGGAAATATATTCTACAGTGTACATTGTAGTATATTTGTCAGAGCTATATGAGAGTTGACTATACAGACAATTGGGATTTTCAACAAGAAAATATATCTTTAAAAAAAGCAAAAACAGGAAGGTGGTTAGACAGATCCTTGTACACAAGGGCCACTATTTGTGAGCACATCAGCAAACAACTCACCGCCAGAAGAAACACGCTAAAGTCGACATTCACAGAGATAATACTACTGTCCAGTAGAAGCACCTCAAGGTGAGAAATGAACTGAGCTATTTGTGGGACGCATTTCTCTTCAAATGGAAACTGAAATGTTTCCCTCATTCCCGCTACCATAAGATTTTCCTCTCTCATTTAATAGTCGGCCATCATTAAAAATCACATCCACCAATTACTCATTGTTTATACAAGCATCAACAGCCCTCCATTTATCTGCAAAACCAATTAATCAGGCTACTTCGAGTTTGAACTATGTTTGAATTATGGGTAGAAGAAAATAATTCATTTTGCATCATCAAAGTTTTGACATTTTTCTTGACAGTGCACTTCAGCCCCTAAGTGTTTGAAGGCAGCCTACCTTTGGAGATGGTGAGAGCCGGAGACCACTGTGATCGCAGGATGTCAAGACAAATGCTGCCGTTGCTGTTGATATTTGGGTGGTAGATTCTTGTGGTAAATGCAACCTGCAGGTAGACAAAGAGAAAAGAAATGAGGGAGGGGGGGAGAGAAAGGGGGGGGGAGATGAGGGACATGACAGGAAACTGACTGATGCAAAGCTGTGGTGTGTTTTACGACTAGAAAGGCAACAGTCACGTGCCGCCGTGTGTCACAACATTATTTTGTTCAAATGCATGATGCGTTTCTGTTTTTTATTTTTTTTTGTGTGTGTGTGTGTCTTGCTTACCTTTGGCGGTTTGAAGGGGTAGTCTGTGGGGAAGTGTATGGTCAAGAAGAATACCCCGCCCTGGTAAGGACTGTCATTCTAATGGGGAGAGAAAGAAAGCCATTCATCTCATTAGTGACTGAATGACACTAAGGAGAAATACATGCACACAAAATGGAAAAAACGCTGAGTCAAATGCCATGTTGGCTGTGCTTTCTTGCAGGAGCACAATTCAGGGTTAAGAGTACAGGTTTCGGAGTAAAAAGTAATGATAGGTCATTTTGTCACTATATATGCAAGCATTATTGCACAAGGAGTGCTGCAAATAAAGCAGTATGATTAAGGCTGTGACTAAGTGAATACTTACAGGTCCCATTATTGTGGCTTGCCAGTGAAACACTGAAACGAAAGCAGACAAATTGGTTATGAAACACTAAAAACATGACATGTGGTTGACCGTTATGGGAATAAATAATGCCACATGGAAGTGTGCATGTCTATTTGTGCATGGGAGTAAGAGACGCTTGCATCCAGGATCAACTGAGGACAAATGTTCTTTGCTACCATAAATAACTTGTCTAAAAACAAATGCATGGACGTAAAGGATCAGACGATGGCAGTAAAGTAAACATATCTGAATTCAGCCAAATGTTCCAGGGCCTTGCATGATTGATACCAAAAATACAGGGTAGCAGGCAATTGTTACCCTGAGATGAGGCATAATAGAAAAAGAATCCCGTGTCAAGTGAAAAAGGACAGCGGCAGGCCAGTGCAGCTTCCACGACGCAAACGGTGAAGACAAAAACAACCAAGGGCGCATAAACCAGCAAAATCCGATTGGGGAGCGTTCAAACTTGGCCAATTTATGCATCCCGGCGTGATCCGATGATAAATGTTGCATTGAAACGACAGGTGTGACCACAGCAATTGCGTGTTACAAGAACCACTTCCTTAGCCTACAGTAGAGTGGTTCTGTGTCATGTTGGATGGCAGAACCCGCACTACACAGGATTTGTGGATCCAATATTAAGATGTAGGGAGCAACACGGCTGTTACTGATTTATTTGCCATCATGCAGTGGGAAATCAACTTTTCAGCCACAGTGGCGGGTGGATATTCAAAGATCTGCCAATCCCACATTTCTTTATAAAACAGCCCCATTTAAAATATAGATCAACTATCGAAAACACATGCTGTGACAGTAAAACTCCTCATTGTTCACTTGCACAGTATAAGATCCATGGAAACGCGTTACAATTGAACTAATTGATCTAATATTTATTCCACCCATGATGTTTTAGGTCAATTAGGCTATGGATATATACACCTGTTGTAAACTCAGATTCTCAATCAAGGGTGGGACTTGCAGACGGAAAGCACGCAGTTTCATTACAACATGGCTTAAAATCCACTGTTGCTCCATCAAATAATAAGGCAACAATAAACATGTCGTTCCCCAAAATGATGCAGTCTCCGTCTGCGCCAATCAGGAACCAATATGTCTCCTTGTTTCGACCTGTAATGGTAGCGCCCCCCTTTCGTTAGTGCCAACTAGTGTTTGAAAATGCTGAAAGAGTGTTGTAGCTTTGTTCCCTCTGCTATACATCAAACATACATACATACATAACAGCACCTGCCCAAACCCCCCTCCCATGACTGCTCCGCCGTTTCCTCTGTGACGATGAAGATACTGTTGTTGATGTATTACTGTGTTGTAGATTTCCGTTTTCTGCCAGTGACATTCTGTTGATGTACCACTGTGTTGTAGCGTAATGCATGTTATGTTATGTGTAGTAGTGTATGTTATGTTTTGTTATGGACGAACGGACGGACCGGGGAGATCTATAGTCCCTCCCCTGATTTCATCAAGGGGGACAATAATACAAACAACTATACTGTTATATATATTGATCTTGTATATTTGTATGTTTCTTGTATGCTTCCACAGTGCACAAATAGAAAATTGTTATTGATCTGGCGACACACAGGTAAACGGGTCTCTCCTGGATGTTGCCCAAATGTACATAGTAGGGTATCTTGTAAAAGATGTGAAATTAAGACTAGTCACTCAATTTTGCAAAAAACTGGCCAACATTTAGCCTGCACAGAGGTGACTGGCCCCATCCTTACCATTTAATCAAACTCAAAATGTTTACTGTAATGTTTAAATAGTGAAATAGTTGTGTAACTTTAAAGACAATAATTTGGCCCACATAAATCAATTTTGTACTTTCCACTTTATTCACCAAAACCAGGTGGGTCTGACTTTTCGAGCTTGTTACCCTTAAATATCAGGTCAGACAGACAGGACAGACCATTATTCACCAATGACATTTTCCTCTTGATAATGTGTAACTCTATCACTTAAAATGGGAAATTAACACCACCCACCATCCAAAGGCTGTGAAATTTTGGCTGTGAGTAAGCAAACTTACCAGCCAACTTGGTAAGTAAATGTTCATCATTTGGAGGTCATAGTCTATTCTAAAAAAAATCTAGTTGGCTTGAGACACAGTGAAAGGTTTGAATTTTGGAATTCACCGTCTACTGTGGCTTTTACACAGAAGTGAGTTTCCTGCCCTGCTACCGCTACTCACAAACGTGTGAGATGCACTCGAAACTTCACTCCAGTCAGAATGTGGTGGGAGATGGACAATAAGATCGACAACACGATATTCAAAGTATGAGCACAGGTGGATGGGATCAGGTTAAAGAGAGTGTGGAACTGCAGGTGGGACAGGGGCTGCAGGCAGGACGTTCCCTGAGACAGAGGTAAGAAACTTCACAGGCTACATTCTCAACACAGCCAGCAGCAATACCACCAACATGGACTTTAAGGAGGGAACAACGATCTTTATTATTCAGTGGAAAAACATGCAGTAATGCAAAACTGTGTTATGTTTTAGCTTTAAAGCATGGAAATGTACATTTTGATTTCTCACCAATAACACTATCAAAGGATCATCTGCCAAAATGGCTGCCATTGTCCATTTTTACCTGTATTTGGCAAGTGTTCATTTCACACCTTGTCTGCTGATATAGACTTTGTGACGGTGTCCAATTTTCTTGCATCGCTCACTTACATTTACCTTTTCAAGTATTTATGACAAGATGCTCTGATGGCCAATAACTTTCCATTTGAAAAAGAAATCCTTTTGTTTTGTTGAAAACAACAATCATATGAGGGTTTCTGAAATTGACTTTCCAACATAAGCATCTTGCTTTTATTGACAAGAATAAAAGGAAAATTACTTGTTTCTAAGGAAATATCTACAATATGGATCTCAGCTACACAATTCCAATAACAGGAAAACTGGTTTTAGGAAAGTATTCTCCGGGTTTCATTTGTGATAAATCATTTGCTCTAAAAAAAAAAAAAGAAAGGTATAGGGAGAAGGGGAATGGGGTAAATAAATAAATCTTCCTGTTTACTCTTACATTACTGAAATAAAAACATTAGCTACATGAGAAATCCCCTTGTACCTGTCCTGTAAGCAAAAGTAAAACTGATACAGCTATAGCTATGGAGGTGGGAATATACACCTGTGTAATAAACCAGTCATTTCACAAGAAGCAGTCCAGGTATTTCCTGGATCTACTTGCTCAAAAATAAAAAGTGCTTCCTTAATTAGTTAGAATGCATTGGACACCAAACATCAGAAGCCAGCATGTTCACTGGTGCTCTTAGTTTCCTTTTCAAGTCACAAGAAGTCTTGCGTAATGCATTTGAGTAAAATACTGTTACAGTCTATGGGAACCAAAATTGTTTGGACAATTTTCTGGGTCCAAATCTCACAGAACGATCTCAGAATTTCCCTTGAAAAAGCAGATCTGCTAAAAGTTAGGACAGGAGGCACGATTCACAATATTACAGCTGGAAGGATAAAGTTACACGGTAAATCATAAGTTAGTGTACATGGCATACATTTCAGCGAATTTGGCTATGAGTGACACTTTGTTTTCTAGGGGTTGAGCGGTGTGCTATTAATGCATTGATCTAGACTAGAGGTCTGCATGGGCCTGTTTTTTCAAGACCCTCCCGCTGCTTTTTGTGCCGCACCTGCCTGCGCCTGCATAATTTACTGCCGCACCAGCCCACACCTGCAAGCCTTTATACCCATGCCCACCCACCAGACCACATACAGGCCCTCACCAATACTTACAATACAGGAAGTTGTTTAGGGCACAGCTCCATATCTACAAGGCATGTGTGAGATATTTTGTGACAATGAAGCACAAATTTGTCATAAAAAAGTGTCCAGAGTGACCAGGACTGTGTTGGTTTGGACGGAGAACTTACTGTCATCTCCTACTGGTCCTGCAGAACACTGGGCTGGCGGGTCCCGTGCCAAGTCATTCAACTCCTGAGACAAACAAACAAGATGTTTGGTTAGGTGTTCTGTTCTTGTGGTTCTGATGAAGTGGTGCAGAATTCACAGTATCTCCACAAGCAGTTATCCTACTATTAAAAAAAAACAGCTTACATTGTTGTTCCAGTGCTGGAAATGGCAACACAAACATCCAACATCAAACAAAATTAGCTCATTAAAGATCTATTACACCTATTGATGACCAATAGATTGAGTCTGCTTTTATAAGCCACAAATCAACATACCCATTTATGAGCCCTTTAAAAAGCTGACCAATCATTGTAAACAACTTTCAAGGCCAATGCCATTGCAATGGCTACAATATCTCACTGCACTGGTAACATGGCAGACTCCAGTCCCCTAGCCATTCTTAAGACACAACATTACAGCACTAGATGTAACCATGACTGAGCTTTGATTGTTTGAGTGACCGCTATTACATAATGGCTTTTCCCCAGGTACTGTAGGTAGCATGACATGTGACAGTCAAAGTGAGATCATGGCGACATGAAAGCAGCGGCTTTACAATAACGCCATGACAGCTTGGTAAACTGTGTGAAAGCTGCAGTTAAAACTAGCTACTTAGGTTCAACAACAAGACAGGGAGGCCAACATGGGGGACATCATGCGGGCCTGTCAGCTACATTAGGACATGGGCTAATTTAATAGTATGGCAAAAAACAAAATTAGATATTAGCAATGTTAGCTTGCACATAACTACTTCAACCAAACATGGCACACGAATAGCGAAATGCTGCTCGCCTCTGCTGTCAGCAACATGACATCAAAGGCAAACGACGCGTGGGGCCTGTTTCTACAATAGCGAACTATAGTTACCGCTAGCTGGTTAACTTATCTGTCAAATCAAGGAGGAGGCTAAGTAAGGTTAGGTAACGTTAGCCGTCGCCAAATATTTTGCTACACTCACTACGCACTAACTAAGGATATATGTTATCAGAAAGCGCTAAGCTAATTAGTTTACAATAAAAACGATGTAGATGAGAACCCTTTAGCTCAACTAGGTAGCTAACCACCGAGACAGATACTACAGATAGCCAGATACAGCTAACACACTAGCGTCAGCCATTGAGCCGATACCGTTAGCTAGCAGCAGTCGTAGCTGGTTGATACAGCCCTTTTTAGCTAGCATGAAATGTATTCACGGTAAGCCTAGGGTAGGTGGCCAATATTAGCCAAACATATCCAAGAATGGCTAACCTAACGGCAAGTTAATATAAGTCAGCGGCTGAGTTAGCTCGAGCTGGCCCATTTGTAGCAACGCTTCAAACGGGCCAGCAACATTAGTGAACACCGAAAAGCGGCGCATTGCTGCCCTCACTGTCGTCACTCGCTATTGAGAGACTTTACCGTTCCGTTAGCTGGAAGTTGAAAGCTGAACCCTATTTAGTCAATATTCTTACATTTTCCTCACTAATAAATGTCAGACAACCATCAGATGCGCAACCGTGGATATAAATCCCTAACCAAACTGCGAAATATTAGGCCTCGTCGTTGACTTCCTTACCTTGTGAATTCTTTTCAGAGCCATTGTTGTGCTAGCGCTGCTGTCACGGAAAACGTGCGATTAAAATGGCGATTGATGTAACTGCCCGGTGGGTAATACTACGAAATATATATCATAGAATACCGCTGATGTACACTCAAATCACTGATCGCTATCAGAAGGGGCCACCAATATAATTTCGAGGCGAAACTGAAAGATACAAGGGGTAGAACCGCGGTCCTTCCTCCTACTGCAGCGGCTACCAAATCACACTCTCCTGTGCTGATGGTAGAAAGCCTTCCGCCGACATGCGCAACTGTAACGGTCTTTCAATGCGCGCCCACGACGTACAAGTGCAACTCACGTCATTTTGGCTCCACGCAAGCGACGGGCAGGTCGTTAATTCACATTGGCTGAGCGGAGCCAAAATGTCTTCCCAGCACATATTTTGCACTGAGGCGAGCTCATGGGAGCCCGTACAAAATGGTTTACTACTAGACATTTAGTGTGCATTGTCAAGGACATACAGTAAATGGAAATGTAATAAGTTTAAATAATTCTCGACCCACTGGTTGCATCTTCCGAGCGGCACTAGACATTTTTAGGGGGAAGTGTAATAATACAAATCGTATACTCTCCGGGCTTTAAGCGCGGAGTGATTTGATCGTAAGGACAAATCAGGCTGTCATCGCGATACCAATGTAGGTACACTTGTAGGCTTATTTTGAGGAAGTGTTGCTTTCCTCTTCAGTCTGCATTCAGATCAGACCTACAATAACTCTACACAAAGATAGCAGACAGTTTAAGTGCAGGATTGATACATCTTATTTGCTAAGGCCAATATTTAATAGAATTAGTCTTCAAACACACATTCCTTACATATGAATACAAATTTAAAGCAGAAGTTCATGTAGTCCAAGCGTTTATGCCATTTTTCTTCAGCTGCAGGTGTGAAGTCACAGGCCCAGAGATGGACAGCAGAGCACTTAAGGTAAAGGTTTTCTAACAAAACCGGTGTAGGAACGGGCCTCTTATTTATAGACAGCCCGTATCTACTAGACAATGCCACCTTTTTGTATACATGAGGTGGTCCTAGGAACTAACAAACACCAATCACAAGTTTGATAATTGAGGACAAGACAGCATTCCAGTTCAAAATAATGAGTCTTTATTAAATAAAAATTATGTGCACTGTAAAAGAAGGCTGCAATAAAACTGGATTAGTAAAATATGAGTTTATTCCACGATAATTTCAAAAGACAAAAAAAATGACTGGCAGATCTCACATGCACAGATACCTTAACAGCAATATCCAACTTATTAATGTATTCATATCTTGACCTTAGTTATTCTTACCACACCACAACATGCAGTGAGAGGGAACTTCTTGACCTCTAGCTTCCTGCGACAGAGGGCCTCTCCACTCGAAATCAAAGAAATACAAATGTGTCAGTAAAACCTATGCATGTGACAAAGAGGTATGGTTAGTTATGGCAGGCTGAAGTTACCATAGATGGACAAGGAAAATATCAATAATATGCTTCATTTTACAAATGAAACAGAACTATAATAAGTAGAAAAAAGAGAACAAAAGCAAACCAAGGAGTAGGCTACAACTGACGAAGCTGGGGTATGGTCAACCCCACCGCAGGCCGCACACTGCCTGTATTAGACAACAGATAGCTATACAAGCAAAGGGCTTCGACATTGCAACAGCATTGACTAATTATCCAGTTCAGAAATACCAGCATACCTCTCAAGACTGGTATGAAACACTTAAGGGTCACTGAAGCCACCAAAGTCAATAGTGCAGTTTTACAGGACCTCCAGACTGCGGTTGTATGGGACTCAGGATCAACTCCCATCAAATAAAACTGCTTTTCTCTCCCTAACTGATATTCCATTGGTTTAGACTTTTGAATGATCTGTCACTGTGTTGTGTCCTGCCCCCAACATCCTGTTTCAACAGGAAATACATCAAATCAAGGATTTCCGAAAATAGGGTCCACTATCTCTTTCCATGGCCACACAGACGATACCCAGCTGTCCAGAAATCTTTTAGGTCTTACTTTTAAAGAACAGATAAAGAGAGTGGTCCAGTCATGTTTCCTACAGCTGAGTAATACATAAAATATCAAGTCGTTTTAATCCCTCACAGATGTAGAGAATGTCATTTATGCTACTATTTCATCTCTCTCAGGTTATTGCAACTTCCTCTGTTCTTGTCTCAGTCAAAAGTCACTCTCAAGTCTCCAGCTCATTCAGACTGCAGCAGCTAGGAATTTATCTGGTACCAAATGAAGAGCTGTCACCAGTTAAATATAGAATTGATGATTGACAGTTCAGTATATATTTTTTAAAATAATAACAACTCTTCATCTCAAAGCTACAATCTACGTATGTAAGCAAGACTTTATTGTCCCTAATAGGAAATTTGGTTTGTGACAAACTTCACATGACTATACATAAACAAGAATCAGAAATATACAAGACAGAATACAGAAATATATAAAACAGATTAAAACACAACAATGGAGAGAGCGGTAGTCTGAATGAGCAGGGAAGTACTGTAATGCTTCAAATCCTGGCCCTGTGTGAAGTTTGCATGTTCTCCCCCTGTGACTGTGGGTTTCCTCCCACAGTCCACACACATGTAGGTCAGGTGGATTGGAATCTAAATTGCCATTAGATATGAATGTGAGTTATTGTCTGTCTCTCTGTGTTGGTCTTGTGAAGGACTGGTGACCTGTCCAGGGTGTTTCAGAAATCCAGTGCATGCTAGGATAGGCTCCAGTGCATGTGACCCTGAAAAAGAATAAGGGTAAAGACAATGAATATAAACCAGGCGACCATAGAGAGGGTGCGGATTCATTGTAGGGCCCTACTTGTGAAAACGTCTGCATTCATCTCAGAGAAGTGAATGTGAAGCTGATATTGAGCATTCACAGACTGACCTTTTATATTCAAATTGACTTTATTTAAATTTATGTTAGCATGTGAACCTTAAAATGTCCCCATGTCCCCTGTGAGAGCCACCAGTGTCTTTTATTCCCTGTCAGTGGAACAGCTTCAGGGTTTGGTTCTTGATAACATGACAGATTGTTGGCTTTCTTATCTCTAGTTTGTAATAAATGATGTGGATTAGATTACAGTACATGTATTTCTGGATTCCTGCTGCTGTTTTAGTCTGAGTGAGTAAAGTTACCCTGTTACTGATTACTGGGTGGGAACAAACTCGCACCCTGATTCACTTCAAGTCGAATCTTTAGGCAATATCTTGTTTGCAGCAAATATTAAGAGCACATACACAACACTGACTGACTATTTGATTTTATTTCTGTGGTATGTATTCTCCAGCCCACATGGGCTTACAAGTCAAGACACATCCATATATCACCTTGCAATATGTGTGTATAACAAAGATCTTCCTAAACAAATGATATCACACAACACAGTACATTGGTGTGTACAGAGGTTGTCTTGCTATAAAGCACTGCTCAGCTGATCATACGAAGGACAATAGAACATGAAATGAATTTCACTTTCACTTTCTCCCAAATCACATGGAAGATTCTTTCCTGCTGGTGTACCACTGGACCATCCTGTTTGTACAGTTAATGGTAATGCACAGAGAGAGCTTTGGCTTCTGGACAAGTTTTGTGTGGCATGCAGTTCTGACAGTAGTTGACATGACAAATAAAATAACTATTCACAGCAGCTGAACCTTAAGGAACTAGAGTGTGGTAATAATGATAATAATGATAATGATAATGATAATGATAACAATAATAATAATAATAATAATAATAATAATAATAATAATAATAATAATGATAATGATGATAATAATAATAATCTAAGCCTATGGTGCAAGTGATTTGACAGTGATATTCTTGATTCATCGTTTTGGAAAAGTTCTACATCTCAACGATTTTGTTTATTTGTTTATTACAAGGATCCCCATTAGCTGACGCCTGGACGACCAGCTAGTCTCCCTGGGGTCCAAGACAATATTACAACATTACATGATACACATATAGAAAACGCTAACAAACAAAAGAAACAAGAAAAACCAAAACATTAATCTAAAACCAAGACAAGACAACATTACGCACAACACATAGACCTTAAAATTAACATCTAGACAGTGCAAGACATTGAATTAAAACAA